>NC_056561.1:45478083-45493547 GCF_013358625.1 Macadamia integrifolia | reverse complement strand
TTTTCAGGAGCTAAAGAAAATATTGGTGTCAACCCCAGTACTGACGATACCATAAGGTACTAGTGAAATGACAGTCCACACGGATGCCTCCAGAGTTGGACTAGGTTGTGTTCTTATACAACACGGTAAGGTAGTGGCTTATGCATCTAGATAGTTGAAAGAGTATAAGAAGAACTACCCCACCCATTATTTGGAGTTGGCAGCAGTTATCTTTGCCTTGAAGATCTGGCGCATTACTTGTATAGGGACAAGTGCAAGATATTCAGTGATCATAAAAGTCTCAAGTACTTTTTCAACCAGAGGGATCTGAATATGAGACAGAGGATATGGCTAGAGCTTATGAAAGATTATGAGTGTGACTTATAATATCATCCAGGTAAGGCTAATGTGGTGGCTGATGCATTGAGCCGGAAAGCTTATATTGTATCACTTGCTTATTTGGCCACCAGCCCACAACTGAAGTAAGAAGCCATGTTGATGGATGAAATTATTTTGAATGAAGGATCGACCTTAGAGCTTGATCAGTAGCCAAAAAATATCAAGTAGTTAACCATATCTTTGGTGGCCCTATAAGTGCAACCATCCATCAGGTATGAAATAATCATGAAACAACCCATGGATCCTAAGTTACAGAAAATCATAGTTAAAATCCAGGAGTAAAGGATGGGTGATCCTGATTTCACAATAGCCAATGACGAAGCACAATTGTTTCGAGGTAGGTTGTGTGTACCCAATGACATGGGGATACAAGATAAGATAATTAAGGAAGCACATAGTTCTAAGTACACGCTTCACTCCGGGAGCACCAAGATGTACAAAGATCTTAAACAGAGTTATTAGTGGACAGGGATGAAAATTACAGTGGCTTTATATCTGGCACAATTCTCACATGTCAGAAGGTCAAGGCATAACGACATCAACCATATGGCACTCTTCAGCCACTCTCAGTACTAGAGTGGAAGCACGACATGATTACTATGGATTTTATCCCTGGGCTATCCCGTTCATCCAAGGGAATGGATGCAATTTGGGTGATAGTTGACAAGCTTACTAAGACTGCCCATTTCATTCCAATCAAGACTACCTACTCCATGGACAAACTAGCACAACTTTACATGGAAAATGTAGTCCACTTGTATGGAGTACCAGTGAGTATCGTGTCAGACAAAGACCTAAGGTTCACATCTAAATTATGGAAGAGCCTCCAATATGCCATGGGGACATAAGTGAACCTAAGCACCGCTTTCCATCCACAGACTGACGGGTAATCTGAACGAACCATATAAATACTATAAGATATGCTCAGAGCCTATGCAATGAAAATGAGTGGCAGTTAGGAAGAAAACATACCTCTTATGGAGTTTTCTTATAATAACAGATATCAAGCCACGATTGGAATGGCTCCATATGAGGCATTATAGGAGATCGACGAATGCTTGGGCTAGAAATGATACAGATGACTTATGATAAGGTAGATGTCAGCCGCGAGAAAATCAAGGCGGCCCAATCCTGTCAAAAGAGTTATACAGACATCCGCAGGAAAGATATTGAATTCCAAGAAGGGGAGAAGCTATTCCTGAAAATCTCTCCTACTAAGGGCTTACACAGGTTCCACAGGAAGGGCAAGTTGAGTTCAAGATATGTTGGCTTGTTTGAGATCTTGAAACGGGTTCGGACATCTTTCAGCAACGTACATAATGTATTCCATGTTTCAATATTGAAGTGGTATGTATATGATCCATCACATGTGCTAACTGTGGAACCGGAGTATTTAGAGGCTGATATGACTTATGAGGAACAGCCTTCTGAAATCCTGGACCGGAAGATAAAGACTCTTCGTAACCAAACCATTACTTTTGTAAAAGTGCGATGGGCCAACAATTCACTTGAGGAAGCATCCTGTGAGAAAGAAGATGACATCCAGGCTAAATGTCCTTATCTATTTTGGATAAGTAGGTAACTTCAATTTCGAGGATGAAATTTTTAAAGAGCGGGGTAGATGTAGAGCCCTGCTCTTTAAACCCGACATATTGATCGGTGGGTTCAGTTTGGTCTTGTAGGGTCCAAACCGAAATAGGTCGATGCTGGTGCCTTGTGGTATATGACGGCAAAGGTGATATCAAATGCTGGGTGGCCAGACAAGGTTGAGCCAGCGCCCGAAGTGATTCGCACGCCTAAGCAGTGCCCTTACTCATTCCACAAGGTCATGTACAAATAGAAAAGGTACGTTATCATATTTGAATGATAAGAACTTAGTCCACAACATGGCGAGAGTAAGTTACGTGTTAGGATTCTGTTTTCCTCCAAAATATAGCAAGGTTGGCTTGTTTGGCCAACTGGTGGGTGTCATTGATAAGTGCAAGACCCACCAGTGTGACCCACCTGTATGGGTAACGTGGACCCCAACATGCCCAGCTTAGGTGAGCATGTGTATTTTGGACTCCTCATCGAAATGAGGTCTTGTATGTCCGATGATGTCGGCTACTTCACCCGAAAACGCGATTTAATGTGTTTTGGTCCATAAATGGGCAAAACCAAATGAACCTTAGAAGATATTTATTGGCCATGGTATAAATAGCACTTATACCTTTCTCTCTCTCCCATTTATGATTTTTAGCAAAGGTTAGTGAGAGGAGTAAAGAGGAGGGAGAAAAGAGGAAGAAGAAGAAGAAGAGTGGGAATAAGGCTTTCCCCTTGGATTCTGTAGCCATGTTTTACCTTTTCGCCTCTGGTATTGTCACCGGTGTCTTGAGATCTACATTTTGAGGTTAGTAACGCCATAGACCTTTGAGATATGATGAAACCCTTTTGTATGTGATTGAATCTAGAAGATAATGGAACCCTTGAGTGATTTCCTTGAAGGATTTAAGAAGGGAAACAAAGATTTGGGAGTTATTGAAATGGCATTTGAGTTTGGGAAGAGGATCCCAAGATTTGGGATTTTTCAAGTTAAGGTATGATTTCTTTCCCCAAATCTTGTTAATGGCTTAGATCCATAGAACAATCAAGTGAATGAGGCGTAGATGGTGTGGAAAATGAAGTGGGAACCACCTTATTGGGTTTCCAAGAGGTAGAATGAAGGAAAGAAGGAAAACAGTAAAACCTGTGGAATACCGGCGGGTAGCTCCGATGGGTGGTCACACCTACCAATGTGACCCCCCAGCCTTGCCTAGGATTATGACTCAATCGGCAGGTAAGATCGGCGGGTGCCACACCTACCAGTGTGACTCGCCTTTCTTCTCTAGATCTATCGGAGGGTAAGACCGGTTGGTGCCAGACCTACCAGTATGACCCGCCGATCTGGACAATTTGCATAGGTAGGTTCTTCTACCCACTTGTATGACCCATATGTAGCCTAAATGAGCTCCGATGGAACTCAAACTCACCGACAATCTTTTTCACGTTATTATATGCGTCATGACCATATCCTACATCATTTATAGTCCTGAATTGGATGCAATCTAAACTCCTTATCTGTGCCAGGTTTCAAGAAACTCATCTTCTCACTCCGGATCATAATCGTACAGCGAGTGCATATTCCCCTACAAGAATAAGTAAGTGGGGAGAGGGCTTTGATCTTATTTTTGGAGTGTTTTTGGCATCCTATGCATTCATAGACTATATTGACATTTTGATTACCATTCTTATGCATATGCTTGATGTGTGAATGATGCATTTATAACTGAACATGTAATACCTTAAATTCTATATGCTTGTTACTTGCTTGGAATCATGAGAATGGATTTATCATATGTTGTGGTATAGTGCTAGTTTGCCGAGCACCTATGGGATTTCTAGAATAGATGCCATAGTCGGCTTGAAAACGAATGCATTGGTACACCGTGGAAAAGAACACGGAAGTACCATGCAGTCGTACTATCTCATATAGAAGCATGTGGTTTATCATATTCCCTCATGCTACGACCCTTCCCAACAGGGGTTTATGTGTTGGGTTATCACTGGGGAGAAACGTTGATCGTGGACCGCAGTGGTGGTTAGAAGTACGCCTGACTGATCATTAGGATAGTTGGAAATCTTGTTGATATATTTAGAGGGCTAATCGTACTGCTTTTAATTTCTACTGTGTTTCGGCCATGATTTATATTTTTGCTCTGGTTCGACCACGATTTACTTTTCCGAGTGCTCACGGTAGGCCTTCTCCTACAGAACCAAGTAATGGCGAAATCTTGCAACTATTAGGACATAAGGTAAGATTTGTATGTGTATACCATGGGATATGCCCTTATAACTTCCCTTTTTTTCTTTTAATGGTGTGTGTGTGTGTGTGTGTTTTTTTTTTTGGGGGGGGGGTGTTGTGTTTCTATTGTCCACCAATTTCTGTTTATTTTGGTTATTTTCTATTGTAGGGAACTGACAAGATAAAAGGCATGATCCTTCCAACCGGGTTACAAAGTGTTCCATTAGCTAGTGAACACTTTGAGATGAAGTCCAATCTAAGATTTCTTGATATTAATTCAGTACACTTCAAGGGTGATTTTCCGCTCCTTCCTTTAACATTAAACTGGTTCAGATGGAAGTGTTGTCCTTTGGGTATTCTACCAGCGAATTTTTATCATAAGAGACTGGTTAATCTTGACCTATCGGGTAGCATGATTGAAGAAGCTTGGAATATCAGGTCTCAAAATGAAAATAAGGTATGGTATTTGAATTTTTCTTTTATGATTTGATTATTAAGTTTTTAGGATAGTACTCTTAAGTATGTTTTCTCTTTGTTTGACAACGGTTCCAAAATCTGAAAGTTCTCGTTCTTAGTGATTGCACATATCTAGCTGAGTCCCCAGGCTCTTCATGGTTTCCTCACTTGGAACAATTAGATCTTGGAAACTGCAGATCCTTGGAGAAGTTAAACGAGTCCATCGGGCAGTTTAGTCAACTCAAAAATCTTAATCTTAAGTGTTGTGACTCACTCAAAAAGTTGCCGGATTCCATTGGTGAACTAAAATCTCTAGTCCAGCTTGACTTGTCGTGGTTAAAAATTGAAGAACTCCCAAACAGTATTTCCAGGTTGAGCTCTCTTGAAGAACTTAGTCTCGAAGGATGCAGTTCACTCAAGAGTTTGCCCGAGTCAATCGGTGATCTAAAATCTTTGGTTGAGCTTAAATTGACTAATGTTTCAAAAATTAAGGAATTGCCGGATGGTGTTGGATTATTAGAGAAGCTTATGGTATTAGATGCTTATGGTTGCTATAAACTAGTGAAGCTACCAAGATCAATGGGGAGAATGAGATGCTTGCATAGCATTAGCTTAGAAGGAGACAATATTTCAAACATTCCTGATGATTTTTCAATGCTCTCAAATTTATTCAAGTTGAAAATGTCTACAAGGCTTAAATCCCTCCCGACAGATCTGTCACACTTGAAATATTTGAAGCAATTAAACCTTTTTAAGTGTGCGAAGTTGGAATACCTCCCAGAGCTTCCCTTAAGTTTAGTTGAACTTCATTGTGAAGATTGCTTTTCCTTGGTACGACTACCGGATTTGTCAAGGCTGAAAGTTTTGGCGATATTATGTCTTGAAGGTTGTATAAAGCTGGAGGAGATTCGAGGTGTTGAGGGTGTACTATCTTTCGTAGAACTCAATGCCCGAGGATGCCATAACTTGACCATAACTCCAAGGAAAATACTTGGCCAGGTCCTTTCACTGTCTTGTTTTCCCCTACTCTAATTAAAACTATCAGAAACTGCCTTTAGTGTATTTCTTTGATGATTAACGGTTCCTTTCCTCTGACTTGCAGGGAACACTATTACCTGACAGGCCACCATTGGGAAGTTTTTCCTTGAGTGCTATTGATGGGATCTATAAAAAGCTCTTTATTCTGTGCCTTGTTTTGGAATTACCCTCTGACTTCAGGTCGCAAACCATCTATTGTGATATTTCTGCTTCTGTCCGCCAAAAAGATAAAACAACCAGCTCTGTTCATACACTGAGAATTGAGGATGTTGAGTTCACTACTCATCGAAATATAATCTACCTTCACCATTTCAAAGGCTTTGACTGGTTTGGAATTCCATTACAAGGAAAAGATGCTATTGAGAATATATATTTGTTCATCAATCTGAGTTACATTACCAGCTTTCTTTGGATAGCGATGTGTTAAGACCCTATTATAGAGTAAAATACTGGAAGCTTCTGTTTGAGAACAGGGATCTATACCAGCAAAAGCCTAATCGACATTCGATTGCCATGATGGTAGCAGAATTCTTCATTTGGTCATTCGAGAATGGGGAACTTGACCAGAAAAATCCTAATCTACAATCGAGTGCCATGATGGCAGCAGATTTCTCCAATTGGTCATTCGAGAAAAGGGGACATGAACAGAAAATGCTTAATCAACATTCAAGTGCCATGATGATAGCAGATTTCTTCAATTGCTCATATGTCAACGTTAATGGTGGAGGACCTTCACTTAAACTGAGCAATATTGGGGTTAGAGCATCCAGCAATGTTCATGAGGAGGTAGAGTTGATGGCTATTGAAGACAAGGATGAGGCAGGTCCTTCTCGAGTTGAAGAAGGGTTATTGAGGGCTACTGCGAGACCACTTCTCGACCAGGATGATGAGGCAACTTGTCCATCTCCCATTGAAAAGACAGAGCCAGAGACAGAGTCGAGGACTAATGGGAGTCATTTCCTTGACAATGAGGATGAGGCGCTGTTGACTGCTATTGGGAGAATTGTTCTTGAAAATGAGGAGGAAGAGGGAGTCTTGAGGGCTATGGAGAGACTTTTTCTTGGTAAGGATGATGAGATAGCTGTTGATTCTGAGCCAACACGAATTAAAGCAGCTGTTGGAGGTCGACAACAATTCTCTTACCAAAAAAAATGACACCAATTCTCAAGCGGTTTAAGTAGAATTTATTTTATATTCCACATACATTCGAATCTATAATTAGGTTCTGTCTCATAAGCCGTAGTAGTTTTGATTAGCTGTCCCAGGGAAATGAGTAAGGATTGGCTGTTGGCATGTCCGAGCTAAGATCGAGTGAGGTAGACAACTGAACGGATGAAAGTTTAATTGTATTACTTTGAGAATGCAGACGAAGAGCATAAGGATGACCAAAACGTTGTTTGTGCCACAAGCTGATTGTCTTTGGCTGCTAATTCTTGCATGTGTGTTGCACCTACATGGGTGAAGCGCACGTATGGCGTGCTCTCTGCAGCCCAGCTACTCTACAGAGCCACTCACTTTTGGTTCAAAAAAGCGGCTGCACTCCTTTTTCCGGGTGGAGTATACTGGAGGGCCAACAGGTGCTTAAATCTGGTCTCGGTTGGCGAGTAGGTACCAGTGAATGTATTGATATCTGGCAAGATAGTTGGATACCTACACCGAAGGATTTTAAAGTCACTACTCGCTACTCCTTGTCTAGTAGATCCTCCTATTAATCAGGTTTCTCAACTCATTGATCAGACTAATATGGAATGGAGACGTGACTTATTGGAGGACTTATTTTGCCCACAGGATGTTGCAGAAATTATGAGGATAAATCTCCCTTTGTTTCCTCATGTAGATAAGCTAGAATGGTATGCCTCTGAGGATGGACTCTATTCTGTGAAAAGTGCTTATAATCATCTATCTAATCAGCAATCAGATAAAGCATCTATAACTGCTGCTTCTTCCACTTTGCCCTCTTGGGACTTAATTCCAGATGATGTCTGGAAACGTATTTGGAGTTGGAAGACAACACCAAAGATACAAAGATTCCTATGGCGAGCTTGCACATCAGGGCTTGCAACAGCATTCGCTCTTCATTGCAGGAACCTTCCGAGTCCCAGGGCATTCTTGTTCATGTCTGGACAACATGTGAACTGCACACCTATTTATATATCAAAAGGCCTTGTCATGGAATTGCGATAACTGTCATGGAGATTATAATTTACAAATCAAAGAAAAATTATATATCTAAGAGAAACATTTGTTGGTTGTCCACTTGAATTGAAGTTAAGATTAATTGAATGGAATAGCTTTCCCACAAGATATATTATAGCCTCTTTGCAAGTCCTATAATTATGAAGCATCACCCCCATACTCAGAAGAGCGGGGGAATGTAAAGTTAAAGTACAGTTGCAAGTGTTCCTTTCGTGACAGTGAACAGATAATGGATCTGCTTGCCTGCTTGGACCTCATCAACTAATCTACAGGTACTTTATTTCCTTCTGATCTGTTTTGGCTTCTGATATATATTTCACATGATGCATTAATTCTCTTGTTCCTCACTTGTAGCTAAGGGAAGACATGAAGAAAGGTGTATATGTTGAAACCTTACTGAACATGAAATTATCATTGTCAGAAATGTTGCGGAACTTTTGTTACAGGTCTTAAAATCTTTCTGTATTTTAACACCACTTCTAGAGGAGATTTTCCATTTCCTTTAAATTTTTGATATGTTGACAATTTGTTCTTTCTAATGTGAAAGAAGAGATGATTACATTGAAAACAGAAAGAAGTGTTCTATATGCCTCTTGATGCGGGAGTGGGAAATGTCGTCTTAAAATGGTTGTTTCTTTTTCCCTTTTCTGTTTTGGATCGTTATGAATAGATATGGTGAATGAACTGAAAGTAAGGTCCTGTGCTTCATGGCATTCATCAAAATAGGTTCTTTCCCTCCAGTTCCCCAACACTTGGTCCAAATGCCTCATGCACAGTGAAGGCAGTGAACAATCTGTGTGTATCTTCTTTCACTGATCTATGTAAAAATAAGGCTTAAAGCTGAGTTTCTAGAATGTTTATTTATATATTTATAGTTTTTTTATTCCCTTTATGTAAGAGATTTAGGAACAACATATTTGCTCATCGTTCTTTACTTCTTTTGCAGCTCTGCTAATGAAACATAAGTACTCTAAGTTTTTTCCGCACGCTGAACTTATTCAAAACAATGTATACATATGAGTTGTGATGGAAAATCGAAGTGGTTGAGAAAAAATAATTTACTTAATAAAATTTTATTTCTTTTCTTTTTAGGATAAAGTGAATGAAGATGCTTCAGGTGTCGTAGTGGCATTGCAATGAGAAGTATTAGAATTAAAGGTCTGGGTTTCTTGTGCTTTCTGGAAACTCTTTTTCTTTAGTCACTTTTAAGTAGTGGAAATGCGTGAATTAAATGGGGAACAAACAGGGCCATCTGATCATTCTCCTCAAGCATCACAACCTATCAAGGTCTCCACTACTTAGCTGCCCAAGGTCTGAACAATCCAAATCAGGTGATTGTCATGAAGAATGTGACTCTTCTCTTGAAGGAAGACCCCTGGATGGTAAGATCAATACAGAAGTCTCAAAGATGAAGGTAAATCCAGTAAATCCACATTGAAATATACTTGCATTTGTCAGTGAAGCAGCATCTTTTAGTCATGGATGGGAATTTTTGTCTCATATCAGATAAGTGGAAGTAGTTATTTAAATAAAACCCCTCCCTCTCTCTCTCTCTCTTCTTAAATCACCTTCCATATCCCTTACTACCAGTGCATGGGGCAATGGGAGGGTGCGTGGGAGTGTCTTAGCGCACGGGACAGGGGCAGCGTGGTCTTTTCTTGCCCGCCTGTGTCTGAGCATAGGCAACACCAAACTGGCAGGGTTCTTTCTCCCAATCTTGGGTAGATTAGAGTAGGATATTTTATTGTGTTTCCAATTTTAGTTTATCCCTTGGGATAATAGGTTTCTAATTTGAGATGTCTTTTTCTTTTATTTATATGAAGTTTTTATTGTAACCGATGGCACAGTATAGAGCAGATTGAAGATGGAAAATTGAGTTGGTTTATATGGTGTGAGGCCTGTGTGGCTTGAGTGTTTTCTCTCTCTCCCCACTCTCTCTCATCTCTTCCTCTTCCCCTTCCCCTTCCCCTTCCCTGTGATACCCATCTTCTCATCCCTTTTACTTCTTCATCTTTTCTGTTTCTGCTTCCTTACCCTGTCCTGCAACTGACGTACTTTCAGCCCTCAAGAATTGTTCAAACTCTCCAGTGGGAGATCGATTTGAATTGAAACTTTTATCCCTCCAGGGCGACCTAAATCCTGGAGTATTGGCCTCCAAATCCTCCTTTCTGGTGTGTTTTCCTGTTAGGATTGTTAAGGTTCCAGCTCCTCTCCAACCACTTAGACATTCAACTCCCCTTCAACCACCATCCAATGGCTGGGAGGGCTTGGACACACATCCCAACAGCTGACAACACCTGGGGCTGGGGATACGTGTCCTATGGCAGGTCGATCTTGGGTGATATCTATCCAACTACTTTCAGATCAAACTCCAAACAGAGAATTGGTCAATCCAAGAAGTTGAAAACCTGTTAAACACAGTTGATCAGCCAATCCACTACATATATTTAGCTCAGATCATTCTCATCTAATCCTGATACCGATCAGAAAAAGAAATTTTGGGCAAATTAGGAATCTTAGTTGGAATGCCAGATGCCTTGTCCCAGTTCCCTGTGAGAAGAATTAATCATAATTGGAGGTTTTGTATGCTTGTTTACATGCTTGCTTTATGGCTGGTTTTTTTTTTGGCCGAGTGGTTTGTATGATATGCTGTTAAGTTTTGTCTCGAATTCTTGACCCGCTCCGATATATTTTGGTGGCGACGAATTATATACTCGTCGTTGCTTGGGTGTAATTCTCTCTTCTGTATAGTAAAACATCTTCTTTTTCGCCTAAGGACATAGCACACCACATCGGTGTGTGAACCTCATTAAATTTCTGTGTCTTGTACAGGTCTATTTTGGTTTATCCTTGTATTTCTTGGTGTTTGATCTAACATATGCATTTATGGGACATCCACGCTACCATCTCAAAAAGTTTTGTAATACTGTTAGATGTGATTAGTTTTTAATCTTAATGTTCCCTCCAGTTCTATTTTCTATTTATCTGTGGCTAATGCAAGGATTTTATTGGGTATCATGCATATTTCTTTTGTTATTTCATTTGTTCCATTCATTCTCAAGCCTAATTTGCAGCAACTTGGATTGTCATATTGTTATACACTAATACATGACCGTCTCTCTAGATCTCCATTTGCTTATCTTGGTTTAAATTTTTTTATCACAATTTTCCATCAAGGTCTGGTTCAGACTTTAGAGAGCATAGCATTTTTGTGGTTCTTGAGATCCTCTCTCTCTATATTTTGATATTTGAAGATTCTAGATCCCCTTCTTTTAGTTCCATGAAATTCTTACTTGATAGAAACTGATGCCTAGCTTTTGGATTCACCTACACTATAAACTAGCCTTATCTTGACATTGTTGTCATACTGTAGCTTAGTATTTCTTTTTGGGGTTGCTTTTCCTTTTCTGTTGCTTTGCTTTGGTACTTTTCTCTCTTTTTCTCTTTCTTCTCTTTTTTCCTCTTTTTTCTTTTTCTTTTTCCTCTCGCAGTTCCATGTAGCCGGCCTCATTAAGTTGGAATAAGGCTCATGAGATGATACTAAGGAGGTGATGGAACATGATGACAATGTAGAGGATGCACAAGATTTGAGGCAAAAAGAGGAAGATCTTCATTGGGGAGCCACTCAAGTCTCTGCTTGGCATAGGCAAAAAATTCACCACATTATATTTGCCTCTTATTTTCTTCATTCAGCCGATTGGAAAATCTGATGTCCCTTGGAAGTTTTTAGTGAGATTTGGTTGTTCCAGTTTTGATTTTTCAGCAATCCTTGTGTTTTTTGTTGAGGGTCTAATGCCTCTCGTTGGCATCCTTGCCTTGTACTTTCCTTCCTGCATGGGTTTAATATATTTATTTGAATTCAGCAAAAAAAAAAAAAGTTGGGATAAGGCTGAGTGGTATTGTTGTTGCTTTTTCTTTTCTGAATGCCATGTGGTGTTTTCAAAAACTGTTTGCTCACTCTATCAGTCTAACTAGCTAATTTATTTTTGACAAATACCCCTATGTTTGTGGCTGTTTATAAGACATCAACTGACTCAGTCAACCAGCATTCTTTTGAAATTATTTTAAATGTGTCTCTTGAAATTCTTCACTGAGTTTAAAGAGCACCTGTTTGACCTCTTAGTTTTTTCCAGGTTAACAGACTTGATCCATCACTTTTAAAATCATCTGGTTGGAATGCCAAAGTGTGCATTTCTTTCTCTCAATGTACCCTCATGATCTAATAAGTGGGATATGTGTATATATAATGTTTGTCCTTTTGTAGGCAAACTATAACTATGGCAAGCAACAGTTTAAAGATTTATTTGAACCTGGATCATACCCATCCAACATTAAACCAAATTGGTTTCGGCAATCCAAATGAAGGATTGGGATCCTCTGAGCATAAGCCCAATATTGGGCTTTAGGTAAACTGACCACTATATGTTATGGATTCGATATTTTAATTTTCTCATCTTTACATTTGGATAAATTTTACCGTTCGGATGGTGATTCTTAAAACCATGAAGGCAATTGTTACGTTGTACAAAAAATAATGTATAGTCGTCATTTTGGAAAACAGATCAAATGTGCTCTATCTTCCTATTTATCCATTAGAATTTAATAGAGTGCTTCTACAACTGCTTATTAGTTCTTTTTGTTTTTGTCCTGGAAATCTTTTGGGATTATACCAGTGTGAAAATATTGACAAAGCAGTGGGTGGATGGTGTCAAGCTAAATGGGAAAGAAGCAATTGAGAAACACTAGTTAAAGGTCCAGGTAATCTCCTGGCAAGGCCAGAGGGAAAGTTTGCTTTTCTTGATTTTGGGTTAATGAGCAAGACCCCAGAAGAAGCTTGGAACTATGAAGATATGGCCTGTGATTATTATGCTTTGGATTTCTTGTCTCCAGATGTACATGTTTCTCTCGGAAACTTCTTTGACAATGCACTTAATTCAACTGTCAGCAAATAATCAACTCCAAAACACCTTTGGATGGCTTAGGTGCAGTTATATATCAATTACCATTCAATGGTGAGTGTTGATTCTGTATTTAGGGTTGCTTTGAGCCTTGTAAGTTGGTTTTCAAATGTAAGAGGCTATTGTAAAACTTGTGACTTGATTCAGTAGAGGATTTATCAATCCCATCATTGACTTAACATTTGATATGATTTGAAGTCCTTAATTTTTCTGATCCAGAGGGGGAAATTATAGAGCCATAGTTGGCAAAAGAGAAAGTACAATATGGAGATCCTCTGGGTAATGAGGTCTTCCAAACACCCAAGTAAAAGTAGCTCAAAGCTCATTCAGAAATAGCATGTGCAAAAATTTCTTTTTTTTTTTGGGAGAAGATACTCAGTGGTCACCATAAGAAGTACCCGTCCCTCTCTCTCCCACCTATAGAGAAATGGGGAATTGGATTGGTGAATCGGGTGATTTGGATCAGAATTGGGGACCGATCTGGATTCTTGTCGATCCGATATGGCTGATTCACATCAAGATTACCCTGAATCGGTGAGTTTTCAGATCAAATGGTGGATTCTAAGGTTTGAGACCGATTCCAGGTAATTTTGATTTGCATCTAACCGGAGTCAGAAGGGACCGATTCTGGCACTGGTTACTGGTTCTATGACCATGATCTTCTTCTACAACTTCCAACTTATCCCATCCAAGGTTATGGGTATCTGTATCCATTTTGGATCGGTTGTTGTCGGTCATAGTTTCAAAATTGATACATTCACTTAATTTTTCGAAGATACATCCAATCCAATCGATATAGTATTATAAATTTTAATTCTTATAAGAAATAAAATATGGACAACAGGTACAAGACTTGATAGGTATGGATATTTAATACTATATTAAATAATGAAGAGAAGTATAATTTACTTGTTAAACTTGAAATTAAAAAATGGTGACAGAAGTCTTCCAAATTATGTAGAGTTGAGTGGTCGGGTTATACTCTTCTTAAGGTATTTGAATGCCCTGTATATGTATGTAATTGGGTTGATTGTACGTTTTCACCAACAAGATAAAACAACTCTCTAAACCACTTAAGGTGTATTCCAATAAATGAGTATTATACAGCACAGAAAGGATAGAAAACAATGTACGTTTAAAAAAAAAAAAGAGTTTGTTGGGTATGAAAAACACAAAGGTTGTGTTTGGTAGTCATCTAATAAAAAGTTTTTGACATTTTTCCATTCTATGGGAATAAAAAAACGGAATAAAATGTTTGGAGTCAACTGTGGTTTTCGATTTTTTTGAAACGAAAAAGGGGGGGAAAAAAAGAACGCTATAAACGTAAAATGATGGAACGACGAAACCTTGTTCTGTTATTTAGATTTCATTCCAAATACAAAAAAAAAAAAAGTGAACTAGGGTAATCACTCTTAAACAGGTTCACCAAACACCTTTTTTTTTTTCACTGCATTTTGACACAGAAACTGAAAATTCTGTTTTTAACATGAAATGTTGTTTCTAGGACTAAATGACTACCAAACGCAACCTTAGTGAAAATACTTGAAGAGAGCCAAACGAACCACAAAAGACTTCCAAACTTGTAAAAGAGAACAAAGCTCATTTTGACTTCTTTATTTATAGAAATAGAGGTGACTGTATATGCACATGGACAAAGCTGCCGAACCAAGCCAAAAACTTCAAAACTCACGGACTATGTATAAAAAAGTATGCACAAAAGCACTCCAAGAGACCTCACACATATGAGAAGAGGGAGAAACCCTTTGGAAACAGTCTTATTTATATGTATCTCATTCCTTTCCCTTTACGTTAATGTGGAACTATACGTTGAGAAGTTGCATTTGCTCCTTTGCAAGTTGTCTTTTACTAATGTTACAATTCATGCCAACGACAAAAAAACAAGAGGGGAAAAGGTTTTGAGGCTTTTGAATCACTAAGTTATGATAAAAATATTATTATATAATAATCTAAATCCAAAAATCCTTATTGTAAAAAGTTAGAGACACCCCTTTTCTAATTCAATCCAATCAAAAAGTTTGGCGGTAATGATGAGGGATCAATAGTCATTTCTGTGGGGAGAAGAGAAACATGGGGAGAGGGTGCTACTTTATCCTCTACAATCAGCTCAAAAAAACTTTTCCCTAATAAAAAAAATAATGATTTTCCTTTTCGACCCCCAATGGAGGATCTTCTTCATTATTTCATTATCTTCTGTCTAAGGAAGAAATTCAATTTCGAGCAAAAGTAAATTGGTCGAGGATGTAAGTAGAGTGATTTGAATTAAAACAATAGACCATGTAAATAGAATAAAACTCTCATCCTCCACATACGCATCATCGAAAATGCTCCCAACCTTATGATTTTGTTCTAGAAATTCTTCCGAAATAATATGAAATTATAGACGATAGAAATAGAGACAAACAATAGGAGATTAAAAAAAAAAAGAAGGAAAGTAATATTATTGCGTAGTAGCATAGCCTATCCTAACGCTCTCTTTGTCCACCTTTTTCCTTAAATGACATGTTTGTCCCCTGAAATGATTCTTTTTGGAAGGTAGTCATTGGGTGTTTTTCTCGCAATATAGGTTACAATCCTCAAAAAATGAAAAAAAAAAAAAA
>NC_056561.1:45451448-45475116 GCF_013358625.1 Macadamia integrifolia | reverse complement strand
GTTTATATGCTTGCTTTATGGCTGGTTTTTTTTTTTTGGCTGAGTGGTTTGTATGATATGCTGTTAAGTTTTGTCTCGAATTCTTGACCCGCTCCAACATATTTTGGTGGCGACCCGAATGGGAAGTTTTCTGAGATCAGTGTTGGGCTCCGGGCTTGGGCTCGTGGTATGGTTCGACCGGATTGACGACGACCAGATGGGTCGTCCCGCAACTTGGAGTATATAATGTACTATTGTCTTATTGAGAAAGTCATTGTAATTTGGAGGGTTTTTTGAGCTAGGGTTTTAGGGCGAGTTTTCTCGTCGTTGCTTGGGTGTAATTCTCTCTTCTGTATAGTAAAACATCTTCTTTTTCGCCCAAGGACATAGCACACCACATTGGTGTGTGAACCTCATTAAATCTCTGTGTCTTGTACGGGTCTATTTTGGTTTATCCTTGTATTTCTTGGTGTTTGATCTAACATATGCATTTATGGGACATCCACGCTACCATCTCAAAAAGTTTTGTAATATTGTTAGATGTGATTAGTTTTTAATCTTAATGTTCCCTCCAGTTCTATTTTCTATTTATCTGTGGCTAATGCAAGGATTTTATTGGGTATCATGCATATTTCTTTTNTTTTTTTTTTTTAATGGCATTTTGACACAGAAACTGAAAATTTTGTTTTTAACACGAAATGTTGTTTCTATAACTAAATGACTACTAAACGCAATCTTAGTGAAAATACTTGAAGAGAGCCAACAAAGCTCATTTTGACTTCTTTACTTATAAAAATAGAGGTGACTGTATATTCACATGTACAAAGCTGCCGAACCAAGCCAAAAACTTCAAAACTCACGGACTATGTATAAAAAGGTATGCACAAAAGCACTCCAAGAGACCTCACACATATGAGAAGAGGGAGAAACCCTTTGGAAACAGTCTTATTTATATGTATCTCATTCCTTTCCCTTTACGTTAATGTGGAACTATACGTTGAGAAGTTGCATTTGCTCCTTTGCAAGTTGTCTTTTACTAATGTTACAATTCATGCCAACAACAAAAAAACAGAGGGGAAAAGGTTTTGAGGCTTTTGAATCACTAAGTTATGATAAAAATATTATTATATAATAATCTAAATCCAAAAATCCTTATTGTAAAAAGTTAGAAACACCCCTTCTCTAATTTAATCCAATCACAAAGTTTGGCGGTAGTAATGAAGGGATCAATAGTCATTCATGTGGGGAGAAGAGAAACATGGTGAGAGGGTGGGTGCTACTTTATCCTCCACAATCAGCTCAAAAAAACTTTTCCCTAATAAAGAAATAATGATTTTCCTTTTCTACCTCCGATGAAGGATCTTTTTCATCGTCTTTTGTCTAAGGAAGAAATTCAATTTCGAGCAAAAGTAAATTGATCGAGGATGTAAGTAAAGTGATTTGAATTAAAGCAATAGACCATGTAAATAGAATAAAACTCTCATCCTCCACATACGCATCATCGAAAATGCTCCCAACCTTATGATTTTGTTCTAGAAATTCTTCCGAAATAATTTGAAATTATAGACGATAGAAATAGAGACAAACAATAGGAGATTAAAAAAAAAAGAAAGGAAAGTAATATTATTGCATAGTAGCATAGCCTATCCTAACGCTCTCTTTGTCTATCTTTTTCCTTAAATGATATGTTTGTCCCCTGAAATGATTCTTTTTGGAAGGTAGTCATTGGGTGTTTTTTGTCGCAATATAGGTTACAATCCTCAAAAAATGAAAAAAAAAAAAAAATGAAAAAGGTCAAAAAGGGTTTCATGGGCTGAAACCCCAGAGAGGGTGCTCGGGGTGTGAGCTCTCTAATTCCTCCTTTCTCTATAGTAAGGAAAGACGGGTCCTTATTTAGGTTTTAGGACAGAGAGAGAGAGAGAGAGAGAGAGAGAGAGAGAGAGAGAGAGAAGAGCGATGACGAAATCGGGCGTCGAGAAAAAGAGGGCCCGGCGAGTAGCAGCGGTCCAAAATGGCACTAGAGATTCCAGCAACGGTACTCCACCCAGGGTTTGTCTTCTATCTATCCCTCACTCTCATTCGATTTCACGATCTCAGATTTACGTTACGGTTTCAAATGGAAGCAATCGCAATCTTACTCTGCATTTCGATTGCGAATGGAATGGATACTGGTTTTGCATCTTTTCTTTTGGCCTTACTGATCTTTCTTCGGTTTGGAGTTCGGGTTCTGCGATGGAATTTTAAAGGTAGTGGGTAGAAAGGGAAGACGCCATGTTTGATTGCCTGCGATTAAACTTAGTACAATGTTTTCCAAAAAAGGGATTTTTTTTTGGGTGAATGGAAAAGAGATTTTTGAAATGAAATGCCCAAATTATTGAACTTTTCAATTATGATTCTTTGAGTTCTGGTTAAGAAATACTGTATTGGCAGCTTTGTTCTCGTCAATTTTGATGCCCTTATCCTCGGGTGATTTCCGCAACATTGTCCGATAAATTATGCAAGAGAACGTTAGTCCATCATGTTTCCCATACCAACTCTAAGAAGCCATTGTGTTTTTGTTTCTGTTCAACACAAGAGTATTGTGTGCTTGGTGGTTGGGTCATGACTCATGACGAGGAATTGCATTGGAACGATAATTTTACTGAAAATGAAAATGTAAGGAAGTGAGAGTGAAACTGATGCAGAATAATGGTTTTTTCCTTTGAACAGAAGCGTTTTTGAAGTGGGCTCCCTTTAAATTATATATATATATATATATATATTTTTTTTTTTTTTTAAGGGGGTGGAGGGGGGGGGGGTGGCTAAATTTATTCAAAATTTTCATTTGAGTTTGGTCTTGTGGGGCAGCAAGCCCATCGATTTGTACTATAAGGAAGCATTGGGTTTGCCTTCTTTTTTTTTTCCCCCAGAGGCTATTGTTACTGATTTATCAAGAAAAAAAAATTCCTCACTCAGAAAGGCCACATTTGTTTCCACCAACATTTGTATCAGGAATTGCATCCTTTTGAGAAGCTGATGTCTGTGAGCTGGTTTTATCAGTCTGTGTCACTGTTGTCCTCTCCATAATAGTTGGTTACCTATCTGTTGCCTGCCTATTTTGAATTGATTATGCCTTCGTATTTAAATGTCAATTGTAGCCTATTGGCATAAACTACCAGTTCAGAACCCCTGACCATAATTAGGGAACCACTTAACTGAGGTTATTTGAACATGAAGAACATCCATTAGACTCTGTCCCCCCCCCCCAAAGGAAGACTGTCTTGGAGATTTTCTATTTCAATTTATTTTTTCCATTGCAATATCAAATGCTTTAAAAATTTCTTAGTTGCTTGCTACCCTTAGCATGTTTAATGCGTTAAAATAGGGGAAATAGAGGATGGTCTCATTAAAGGAATGTAGAAGCAGACTTAAACACAGTTGTAGTACTTTGTGAAGTGTAACTTTTGAAGATCATGAAAAATTTCTTTATAAGTAACAGAATAAGAAAATATCCTAAAAAGTGAGATTTGTCATACTTGAAGGGATTTGTGGGAAAGATGGAGACCTAGAACCTTTTTCATTTTGAATTTTTAAAAGGAAAATGATGATGAAAGAGCCTGAGAATTATGTTTCTATAGACACTTTATTCTAATGAATGGGCCATGTTTTCAATAAACAAAGCAGAAAAAACCATGAGCTGTGCCTTTCAAGAGACAGTTAATTGCTTTTGCTTCAAGGACCCAGTTTTTAACCTATTCACATTTGAAATTTGTTGTAGTACCAACCTCCTTTTTCTCAGATAATTTATAACCTTAGAATTAGAAGACCGCAAGTTTGTAATTTATGACCTTAGAACTAGAAGACACAAGATCACCTATTCATGGCCTCTTCCTCGTTGGTTTTCCATTTTTTGAGTTACCAGTATCTTGTGTAGTTTACTTTTTTCCTTTGTTGTTCTTGAAACATGTCACTTGGTTATTCTGGTGTTAAGAGTCTTTTTTATTCTTTTCTTTATAATTGGTAAATGCATTGTTGAGAAGAAGGATGATAATCTAAATAGAATACACAAAGAAAATCAAAGTTTGGTTTTCTCTTGGGGATTGGGGTGCTACATGTGCAGAATATGGGCAGTAAAAGTGAAAACACTTGAAGAGATTATGTGGATAAATTTTGGATCAGGCTACTCAATTGCTCATCACGTCATGTTTTGAATGGGGGAGTTTCTATGGACAGAGCTTATTTTTTCCTGAAATGTTTCTTTGACCAAGAATCTAAGAGCCATTTTTTAGTGAAGCCTGAAGGGATTGGTTGATTTTGGTGTTTGTATCTGGAACGGAGTCTTGTTTCATAGAGGCTGCCACTTAAAAATTTTTTTTTAACCTATTCCATGAATTAGTTTCACAAAAAAAACCACCTAAAATGGTATTTGTGGTTCGGACCCAATTTTGCTAGTGTATGCTGAATGCTATTGTGTACTAACACTATTATAAACACTGACTACATATAAATATATAATTTAGCTATTGGAAGTGTAAATATGCTATAAAAACAATCAAAACATGCATTAGGTTAGGGAAATACAAGTATACAATACTAACCACTCAATACATGGAGTTTCTTGGCAGGTCTAATCCACAAGCTGCATATCACTAAGGATTTTGTTGATGCTTTGCTGAACATACATATATCCTATGATATATTTTGTACCCATGACTGTGTCTATATACTAATTCTTCCAAAAATTAGCATTGGAAAAAAACCATCACCTTAAAGTCCTAATCATGCAAATGCAGGCTGTAGAAGGGTTGAATGAGTAGAACGCTAAAAAGTAGGAAGAAATCAAGTGATTTGGTAAAAAATTGATTTTATTGGGAAAAATCCTCCTTGGCACTTGACAGTGCCAAAACTTGCATACCCAGCTCTTGGTTGAAACCAAGAATCGAAACTTGCAAAACCTATCGAATTTGGGTCGAAACCTACTTGGTTGGTTTCGTCTCAGACAAGGTTGAAACCTAGTTGTCTCAGTTTCGACCGAAATGTAAAACATGCCCTCTTATAGGAAGAATTATTTTAGAAGAATGCTAAAAAGTGGGAAAAAATCAAGTGACTTGGCAAAAAACTGCTATTTTTTTGAGGGAAAAATCCTACTTAGCAGTGCCGAAACTTGCGAAACTCCCAGCTTTTGGTTGAAATCAAGTGTCAAAACTTGCAAAACCTATTGAATTATGGTCAAAACCTGGTTGGGTTCATCTTGGACAAGGTCGACCGAAACTTGAAACCATGCCTCTTATATGAAGAAAATTTTCATTTCAAGAGAGAGCAAAGCCTCAATTAATGAGACAATCAAGATTTCTCTGATGATATGGAGAAGGAACTAGGGATTATGAAACACTTGCAAACTTGGATTATGAAACACATTCTGAAATTCCTAGCTGCCAGAAGATGGAGAAATTAGAGACTTGACCTCTTAGGTCTTACTCTTCCACTTAACCTCAGCAGATTCAATCAGAAATCAACAGAATAGATGACCAGAAACTTATATCTAGAAGTTAAGAGAAATCTGAGCACTATTCTGGTAGCTGTGACCACAACAAGCTAGCAGGAAGCTTGACAGAAAATAGGGGTGCCACAGGTGTTTGAAAGTTAGAATAAACTGACCTATTACTTAAGGATGGGAGATAGAAGATAGAAAGGATATAACGGACCAGGATTCCACCTGAAACCCCCAGGAATCCACCCGGTTGAATCAGAGAATATTTCAGAGCAAGTACTGAATCTACAGTACTTAGAAGAGAACATGCTTATCAGAATAAACTGGCACATTATTTAACAATGGGAGGATAGAAGAATAGAAAGGATATAAAAGGCCAAGAATCCGATCAGTTGAATCAGAGAATCTACTGAGAGCAAGTACTGAAACTACAGTAATTAAAAGAGAATATGCTTAATCTTATAAATCGTGGGGTAGGCTTATGCCTGTACATCTGTTTGTAATATTGCCTTGGACTGAATCCATGACTGAGTTGGACTGACAAAACCTTTTCCACAGCCATGGAAAACCAAAACCAAAACGAAAACTGAACTTACTTCGCTATCACCCAGCATAAGAGTATATCAGCTAGGGCCGTACTGAACTTGACTCAAAAATCATACTGAAGACACTAACTCAATTTCAGTCATGACATAGGACAATCAAAAGTAACTTCTAAATAACTTACCCACTATCTGACCAGTGAATAAACTCCTAACAGCAAAAGAAAATGCCATCTATAGGACTGAAATCAGGTTACTGTCATGTTCTTCAATACGGCATCAGGCATCAGCTTTATATTCTTGGAATGTCATTTTTTTTATACTATAATTCTACTCCTTTCTGATTTCTTCATGATGTCATGTTTCAGAAGCCAGCTGCTGGGAAGGATGTATTTCAGCTTTTTGCTGAGAAGGTGAGGGACCATAAGGATCTAGAATCTAGATGGGCCGTTTTACAGGAAACGCGGGTGGAGTATTTCAGAGGGAAGGGTTTTGTTAGCTTCTTGAAAAACCATCCAGAGCTAAGAGAAATACTGGAATCTGATAGAAATTTGGAAGTGGAAGAGATCGCCAATGTTCTTCTGAGGAAGAATCTTTTAGTGAGATGTGATCGTGTAGTGAAAACTGTACGGCCCGGGAAGAGGAAGTTATCTACCTGGCCAGCTCATTTAGAGTTATTCCCTGTATGTTCTCTTTTCTATATGGTTGCCTCTATTTAAGTTATTTTTCCTCCAAATAGCATCTGGACCTTCTGGAGATACTGATTTTACTGATTCAGCTTTCTCGTTGGATTTTCCTGGAGGGACTTAGTTCAGCTCTGCCTTATGTAGCTTATAAAGGGAATTGTAATATTTTGAACTTTGTTTACCCAGATGATAGGGTGATTTTCGTTAGGTTCATAAATTAATTAATTTTTTTCTTAACATATTAATCAGACGGCCTATGTGTTTTGCCTGTTTTAGGTTGTTCTATGTGTTTCCTGCCCAATATTTTCTAATGGTGGTCTGTCTTTAAAGAGACTTAAATATTGCATTCCTAATGAAATCATACTTATCTCTGAACAAACTGTATGATTTGTTTTTCGATCCTGAACGTTTTAAGGTCATGATGATATTGGAACTTCTGAAATTTCTTTTCCCATTTTCCGATCTAAGTGGAGAGCATAAATGGAAGGGTTTTCTGCACAGAGAATGCAACAATATACTGCTTGTTTTTCTTTCTTTTTTTTTTTTTTTGGTGGGGCGGGGTGGGGTGGGGACATGGAATGTGTATGAGGGATGCATGTATTTTACTGATTCATGTTTTTCCCTTGGGGCACAATTAGCCTTCTAGGCCTCATCGACATGGAAAAAAAGTTCTTTCTTTCACCTTGCCTTTCCTATTCTAAAATTGAGAAACATGCCTCTATTAGAAAGATGGTCAGGCTTTCCATGTTACCAATGGATGCTGGGTTGCAGACTTGCAGGTGTCCATGTGGGAGATGATGAGGTTGCAAAACACGTGAATTCAGATCACTGCCTGAGTGGCCAGGTGGAAAAGAAAAGAAGGAAAAACTAAAACTCTGCAGGCTTCAATTGCTGCGGTCTCTATGTAATAAACTCTGGCCTTTACATGAGTAAATGTTGATAATAATAATTCTAGTAAGTGGTTGACAGCGTAATTCGATTTAGTAACTTTATGTTCTCCCTAAATTGTATGTGACACATGCCAAGGTTTTAAATTAAGTTTTTGTGACATGGCTGATGATGTGCCTCTTCGTTTTTTTAGACTATCTGATAAATTCCTAATTTCTGTAGTAGATCAAAAGTGTAATTTTTTGCTTGGGTGGGTGTGGGTGGGTAGGTGCGTCATGCGTGGGGAATAAAATTTTGATTTGTAACTTGTTCTTCCTAATTGTTCTGTGTTTGTGCAGGATCAAGTTTTTTCCGATAATGATGCTTTCTTTGCATGGACATTTGTGAAACGACGGCCTCTGTGGCAGACAATTCTCTCATTTCTGTGGCCTGTTTTGACACTAGCAATTTGCTTGTTTCCTGTATTTCCTCATCAGTGCAAGATTGTAGTACTCTACACCTGTGCTGGGGCTCTTCTACTTATATTCACCCTGCTCTTCTGTAAGTTTTGGAGTATCTAGAAATTTCTGTAAAATTGTTGATGAATTTGTTTCTATAGCTCATATCCTTTAGATATTTCTGCCATCTTACCTAGGTATCAACATAGACATCTAGTATGAGATGCATGCCTATGAAAGAGAAAAGTGCTCAGCTATGGCTATGTTTATTTATTTCATTTGTAACTGGTGGGTTTCTAGAAGCCTAAGCGATTAGGTTCAGAAACTCAGTTTAAAACCAGCAGCAACGAGAAAAAAGAGACCATATTCAAGAAAATGTTAATGAATTGAAATCAGATACTCATATGGGTGGAAAAATCTGGTCGATTGTCTGATTTATGGAGCGAAAAAAATCCTAAATTTGGCTCAGATCCAATGGCCTGATCTGAAGTTATGATAATATCCAACGAAAGATAGATAATAAAATAGGGTAAAATAGGGTTCCTGAACAGAATATTGACCTTACCTTATGATAGAATTGAAACAGTAAGGGATGGTCAAACAGCATTGGAATCAAGTAATAAAGTAAAACATCAAGCTGAAGCAAAATAAAAAAATGTATAACTGAGAATAGGAATCAGATCGTAGAATTCGAGCAAGTCATATAACGGTAGGAATCTTATCATAACAGCAGCAAGATCAGATTTTGTGACTGTTGGATGGTTTAGAATGAAGTCTGATGACCAAGTCTGAAGTTCAATTTAAAAAGCTAAGATGTAAACCATGAGAAACAGAAATTTATAGAAACTAGGACATGAAGAAATAAAGAATAACTGAACAGAAAACCAGAAATTACTAATGAGAAAAGTTTATTATAGGGGGTGATCTTAATGGACATGTTGGAAGAGATCATAGAGGCTATGGAGGATATGGTTATGGAGAGGAGGAGGGGATCTCAGTTTTAGTTTTTGCAGTGGCTTGTGTTTATACATTGTAAACACTTTGTGTTAGAGCAAACACCAACAAGTATGAAAGTAAAAGAACACAGATTCACACAACACAGAGATTTAATGAGGTTCACACACCGATGTGGTGTGCTACGCCCTCGGGTGAAGAAGAAGATGATTCACTACGTTTAAAAAGATATTACAATGGAGTTTTTCTTAAGAGAACCCAAATTGTGGAAAGAAAGCTCGCCTAGAAACCCTAACACGAAAACCCCCCAAATTTCACTACTTGCTCAACAAGACGATGGTATATACTCCTCTAGGTCACCATCGATCGGGTCTCAGAAAAAATCCCATTTGGGTCGCCAAGAAAATAAGCTGGAGCAGGTCATTCTTCAAAATGGGTCAAGAATTCGGGACAAACATGACACTTTGAAAAGAGAGAAGCATTTAGTTGCTTTCAAAAGTGGGCATCATAATAGCCAAATAGATTTCTTCCTAACTAGAAGGTCTGATAGATTGTTATCTAAGCACTGTAAGGTTATACCAAGGGAGAGCCTAATTACACAACATAGATTAGTGATCATGGAAATGTGCCTCATTGCGCAGAATTGTAAGAAATGTGAGCTTATTTGCCCTAGGGTAAGGTGGTGGAGCTTAAAAGGAGATATCTTGAAAGCATTTACAGGTAAAGTGGTCAAATAAGGAAAGTGGGATTTTGAGGGAGACACTAATACGATGTGGAACAAGATTGCTACTTATATTAAGAAGGCTGCTAAAGATGTCCTAGGAGAAGCAAAAGGAAAGCATCATTCCTCTAGGGAGACTTGGTGGTGGAATGATGTGGTTCAAGCAACCATTATAACTAAGAAAGCTAGTTTTAAGACATGGCAAATGTTTAAGGATGTAGATCTAAAAAGGTATAAATTGCCAGAATTAAAGTTAAAAGATTGTGGGAAAAGCAAGAACGAAGAAATATGAAAATCTTTATAATAGTTTGAGCACAATGAGGGAAAGAAAGAGTAGAGATCTCGACTGTGTTAGAGGTATTAAAAGTGAAGATGGTAAAGTACTAATAAGGGATGAGGGCATTATAGAGAGATGGAAAGACTATATCTTCAACCTACCAAATGAAGACATTTCGAGTTATAGTGTCTTGGAAGCTTGCATTACCCATCAAGACACCACATGTTGTAGATATATGTATGAAGAATTAGGGTGTCTGAATTAAAAGAAACTTTAAGGAGGATGAAAGTAGGGAAGGAACTATACCAAGGTCGTAATAGAAGTGTGGAAGAGCTTAGGAATCAATGGTTTATATTGGCTAAACAACTGTTCAGGAATCAGTGGTTTATCTTGGCTAACCTAGTTGTTTAATAAGATTATGATCACAAGGAAAATGCCAGATGAAGGGAGGAGAAGCGTTGTGGTTTCAGTTTACAAAAATAAAGGTGACATTCAGAGTTGCAATAATTGTAGAGTCATAATAGTAATGAGTCTTACTATAAAATTATGGGAGATGATTATTGAAACTCACCTGAGCCAAGAAACTACTATTATGGAAAACCAATTTCATTTTATACAAGGAAGATCCACAAAAAAGCTACATACTTAGGAGAGTCATGGAACGATTTAGAGATTGCAAGAAGAATCTCTAGATGGTTTTTGTTGACCTAGAAAAAGCTTATGATATGGTCCATAGAGAGTTAATTAGGAAAATACTAGAGAAGCGAAGTGTTTTAAGTAAATATGTGGACATAATTAAGTATACGTAAGATGGTGTACTGACTAATGTAAAAATTTTGGGGGGTCAAGCTAGGGAATTCGTGATTGCAATTGTGTTACATCAAGGATTAACTTTAAGCCTTTATTGATTGTACTTATCATGAATGATTCAACCAGAGACATTCAAGATGAGGTCCTTAGTGTATGCTTTTTGCTGATGATATTGTTTTAGTGGATGACAAAAGTAGAGATTAACGCCAATATGGAGTTATGGAGATCAGCTTTGGAATCAAAAGGTTTTAAGAATAGTATAACAAAGACGGATTATATGGTGTATAACTTTAGTATTTAGTTACACTAGGATGGATAATGAGTTAGTGAAAATTGATGAGGTAGTTTTCGCAAAGTAATTATTTTAGATATCTGGGTTCAATCATAAATAAAGAAGGTGATATAGAGGGTGATGTTCATAAAGAATTAAAATAGAATGGATGAAGTAGAGAGGTGAGTCCGAAGTGTTGCGCGATCGACATATTCCTTTAGAACTTGGAAGAAATTTTTATAGGATAGTCATATTGCCAACTATGATGTATGGTGTAGAACGTTGAGCAGTTAAGAAGCATCATATAGATAAAATCAGCGTTAATGGAGATGTGGATGTTAACATGGTTGAGTGGCAAAACTAGGAAAGATAAAGTGAGGGATGATCATGTTAGAGTTAATTTGGGAATAGTTTTGATACATGATAAGCTATAAGAAATTTGTTTGAGGTGGCATGGCCATGTTCAATGTAGGCCTTTGGATGCTCCAATATGGAACATAGTTGTCACGGTGCTAAGATGAACCAAGGCGGTGGAGGGTTGTCTAAGCGTTTAGGCGAGAAGACGCACGCCTTGAGGCGAACAAGGCGACCAATTGTTATTTTTTATTTTCCCTATTTTCTTACATTATTTAGTAAGCTATATATACCTTGTATCATAAAAAAATCAAGATTAAGCAACATCAAGTCATTAAAAATCAACATTTAACCATATTTAATCATAAAAAATTAACATTAAGGCATATTAAGTTATAAAAAATCAAAATTTAGAGAAATGCTCTGGTTCTATAATAAGTTTGACTGGTCAAATGATATTATTTTTACATGAGACTTTTTGTATCAGTTATAATATAAAACCAGCTTTCCAACAAGTTTAAGATTACTTAAATATGAGTTGTAATGACAAAGTTATGCTCCGGTCAAACTTATTTTTAAGTGCGCGAATACTGTTAAAATCGTCTGAATGAAAATAATTTTATGGATATCAAGACAAAAAATTATTTTACTGGATTTTTGGTTTTTGGCAATGTTTTAACATGATAGAATTTATAAAATTTTCATAATTGAGAAAAACTCAAGCATTTAAAAGTTAAAAATCGCCCCTATAACCAAAATCCAATTTTTCTTCTTGGACTGGGGGGTTGACTTTTTATCGTTTTGGAATTTGATTTTTAAACTATTTTTATTGGATTCAAATAAGGGGTATTTGCTTACTTATGAATAATATCTTAAGTAAATGAAGCATTTACTTAAATGATATTTGGCATAAATAAGTGCCAAAATATAAGGCGACATGCAGTGTAATAAGGCGACTGTCGCCTAGGCCCCAGGCAAACCGCCTGGTCGCCTAATCGTCGCCTAGGCGACACCTTGACAACTATGATATGGAAGAGTGATTTGATTTGGCTTGAGGGATTTAAAAGAGCTAGGAGCAGGCCTAAAAATGACCCTAGGAGAAGTGGTAAGGAAAGACATACATAGCTTAGGCCTTGTATCAAGTATGGCCTGAAATAGAGCTGATTGGAGGGAAAAGATCCATATAGCCGACCCCATTTAGTTGGGATAAGGCTGAGTTGTCGTCGTACAATAGAATCAAGGTTCGAGATTTTGGTTATTTCAGGTTTCGATCAAAATTCGACTGAAACTTTGCATGTTTCATTTGGCCATTTTGGAGGTCAAATGGCCATATTTTGTCGCAAAACTTCAGGAAAACCCTACTTAAGCATTTCTAAACATATTGGAACCTTTAGACTGTAGGAAAACACTTTGGTTTCGTACCCTAGGTTGGGAATGTACGCTGTTTCCAGCTATATACTTTCTCAAGTATAGCCTATTCTATATATAATTTAGTGTTAGAACACATACAATTCAACGAAAACAACTAAAATATGTTTTAGGAATGAAAAGCACCCATTTAATATTACACAATGTCTACAAGTGTACAAGTGTTAAGCTTTGAGAAAATTGTTTTAGGTGATATCGATATGTCCAACGAAGGCTTGAGGAGGCTGAGGAGGCTCCAGTAAGGAGGGGTGATGAAATCTAGATAGAAGGATTCAAAAGAGCTAGGGGCAGGCCTAAAAAAATTCTAGGAGTAGAAGTGAGGAATGACATGCATAGTTTAGGCCTGGTCTCTTGTTTGACCTTGGATAGACCTTTTTTATGGCAAGAATCCATGTTCTTGATCTCATTTAGATGGGACCTTTTTGGTCCTTTGCTTTTTCTTTTATTTTTCTTTGTCAACTTTGATTGGATCCATGTAGCCGACCCCATTTAGTTGTGATAAGGTTGAGTTGTTTGTTGTCTAAGTGTACAAGTGTTACAAGTGTATTACAAGTAGTCAAGTGTACAACCAAGGTTAAAACATCTTTATGAAACCATTCCTCCAACTCTATATCAGTAACATACAGAGATTTGAGAAGACTCGAAACCTTTGGGCAAAAGGGTATTACCTCTAAGTTTGTATCTTACACAAATCTTGCTAAAATGAGGCAAATTTTCACTATAGCTGCATTGTAGTAGTCTCCATTACTCTGTTCAAATTTTCACTATAGATGCATTGTAGTAGTCTCCATTACTTTGTTCCACCAAAAAAGATAGGTGCTTTGGTAACAAAGTACCAAATTTGGGTTCTTTTTCTGAGTTCCTCCCTTCCCTTTCTATCAGGAGAAATCGCTCGAAACTCATGAAATGGGTCACAATTCTGACCCATCTTGATTGAAAGTGTTTTTATATGCACTGTTTTGTACCGAAATTTAGTTGAAACCAAAATTTCGGTCGAAATCCTGCATTTCTATTGAGTCACAGGACTCATACGTAGTTTCATTTTGCCCTTCATCGAAGCCGAGATACCTCGCTATATCTTGGTGGTTTCAACCGAAATTCAAACTATGACTAGAAGAATGGAGGAATAGAAGAAAAATACAAACCATGCATCCTACCTGGAACTTGGCTAACATCCCATTAGCCAACGTTAGTGTCTCACGAAGTGTTGTTGCATCCCACAACAGAGCATTCTGAATCCCACAGAACATAGAGGCAACCAATGCAAACTTTTTTAAATAGCAAAATCATGTGGAGCTTTTGTGGTTTTTATATTAATAAATAGAAACTAAAAGTGTGCTTACAATAGGAAAGGAACTGTACTTGAAATAGGAAAGAAAGACTAGGAAATTCTGTCCATAGTAGGAATAGATGTCCCGTATAATTATAACTATCTTAATTTATTAGAATAGGTGTCCCACATAATTAAAACTCTTTCCAATGTAGGAATAGGAGTTCTATTCAGGCAAGACTCTATCCTATCCTTGACAACCAAAGAAATAACAATTTTGTAATGAAATAAAATATCTCACACTAACATAGGAAAGTAAAGCCCGAATTCCTACAATCTACACAGAATTTAGGCCATTAAGTGGCCTATTACAAAGAAAATCGATTGGGCTAAAGGCCCAACACATTTCTAACCTAACTTTGTTTCCATTAAAAGAAGTCCCATTCTATGTTTTATCTGTTTCAGTAACCTTTTTCCATTTGATCTTGTTTTGCTTCAGCATGTATTCATCTTTTGAAAATTTTGCATGAGAATTTTTCATGGAAAATTTGCAATGTGATCTGAAATTAGATAGAACTTCAGAATTGATGAGGATAATTTTTCCATATTAAGGTTTAGAACAAACATCAGTGAGCTGAATATGATTTGTGTTTGGCAAAATTGATGCATGTTGGCAGAAAAACTTAGTTGATATTTTGTTTTTTTTTTTTCTGAGCATGCTGGGTGATGTGGTTAGACTTGTACCGTGTGTTGCTTGAGACATTGTATTTAATTTGCTTGCTGGGCCTATTATTGTAGGGCTTTAGTATCTTACCCGGCTCTTGTAGGATGGCCTTCCTATATGGTCCCCTATTATCTGGCACATGACATATCAGGTGGTGCCGAATTTTGAGGGGAAATAGGGTTCGGTGTCCCCTGTTTACATGTCAAGTTTCAGCCAAAATAGTATTGGCCACATGGGAAAATAAGGGTTTAAAACTCTAGGAAAAATTATTCTTTTGAAAAATAATTGAAAACAGATGGACATGAAAATACAAAGTAAAATGAGATAATGGAGAGATATACAACTGAATTTGGCTCTGAAATTTGATACATGGGCAATCCAAGTATGCCTCCTATCTATTCCCTGGTCAGAGTTGCCACATCACCCTTCCAATTTGCACATTTAGGTGGACAACATAGGAAGGCTTTCGGTCTGTGGACTGTGCAAAGAACCTTTTATCATTTTTTTTTTTTAAGGTTAGATCTTTAGTTCACATCCTTTTTTTTTTTTTTAAATAATTTATGGGTGGGGGTTTATAGGTCTAATTTCTAAGTTTTAGAACTTTGAATAAAGAAATTGTAATCATAGATTCATAGGGGAGGGTTATACTTGTTAATTCTTTCCCTTTGTATAGCTATTTTGGCTATTTCATTTGGCCATGTACAGCTCTCCTCTTTTCTTTCTTAGAAATAAAGAAATTGTGATGGGTTAACCCATATCAGTGATTGACTAATTAGATTTCTTCTTCAAATGAATTGTAAGGAGTGGTTAGGGAACTAGATTCACATAGGACCTTAAGTAGTTCAGATAAGGCTTACTTGACTGAAGGTTCGATATTATAGGTACGACATACTAATTGATATTGTTCTTAAATATATTTATAAATGTTGTTTATACTAGTGGAGGTTAGGCCCTACAACTTTTGATAATGCAAGAATAATTTATAAAGCAAACAAACAAGGTCAGGAACTCTTTTCTTTTTTTTGTAATTACTATAGTACAGAAGTATTTAAAAAAAAAAAAAACCCACTTAATAAGGACAGACTTTTTGGACATGTGCCAGTAGGCTCTTCATGTTTTTGTCACTTGAGATTTTTGTGAAGCATGGAATTGTTCTTTTCTGCAAGAGTTGACCTGCTTTACGAAAACCCTAAAAAGGACTATTTTAAACCCTTGGACTCCAGGAAGACAACAATTGCTTGCCTTATACAAAACCTCATTCTTTCCTATTGGCCTCCAATGATAATGATTCCAAATAGTTAAAACTGCTCTAATGTGCTATATTCTCTGAAACAACAAATTTTTGTTTTCAACTGTTGATTTTCTTGTTGGAGATCTGTACTTTTTTTTTTCTCTCCCAACAAAGAATATGACAGTAAAACATAGTTAGTCAACATGACACTCAGGGTAAGCCACCTAACATAGGTGATAAAAGAGAATTGAGAGATGAATTAACAATTTTGATAATGTGGCAAAGACTGATATGGCACTACTGAGGCATGCTTTGGTGCTGGCTGAGGTCTCTTGATATAGATCGATTTAAGGGAAAGAAACAACAACAGTAAAAGGTTGGCCAAACCAACCCCCAATCGATCTCAAGCTGGTCCAACCAGCCCAGTTAATGATGGACATCTGTAGAGCACTACTGAGTTCAGTCTTGTGAGGAATTTTTTTGTCTTATTCAAAACCTTGGACAGGTTTTGCACATACTCAGTAGAGAAGTAGATGCGTACTTTGGTTTTTAATCCCTGAAACTCTGGACTCTGCTTCCAATGATTTAATTATGATTTCATGGGTTATAAGAACGTGGTCTGTCTTCTGTTTTTATATTTTCAATTCTACTTATGAACTCAGACCAGTCCAGTGTTCCCTTTAATAATTTGGTGTCGGTGTGTGTGTATTTGGAGGTCTAGAGCTCCCCACGATGGATGGCAGAAAGTATTAGATGAAACTAGAAAGTAGAAAATGTTATGTACATCTGGGAAGGTTTGAGGGATCAGGTTCCAGGATCAAATCTGGATTAGCTGCCACAACCTTGAAGATCCTTGAAGGATCACTGACCCTTGCTGAAACTAACCGTTCTGATCCAATCCAGCTGATAAGTGGATCCACTGACCCTTGATACTGGACAGCAATCACAGGTAACATGAATAATTATGCATGAAATACAAGGAGCTCATAAAAGGACATGCAAGAAATTGCAATGGGATAACCACCAATGACAAATCCTGGAACGAACTTGTCCTCTGGATCAATCATCTCCCTCCTTATTGGCTCATCTATGCTACCATTGGTATGAGATACATTTTGGCTGCCAAATATTTAGCCTTACTGATGATTTGCAAGACATGCCAGGGGTACCTTGGATTACCGATCTATATTGGATGAGTTGCAGTACACTGCTATCCCCTTCAGAATTGACATCAAGAATGAAACTTGAGCCAATAAACAAGGATGGGAATTCAGCCCCTCCCATAGTGTGTAAACAAAATCATTTTTTGTTCCCAGGGCTATTGGTTAAAACTTCAAGAATCAGGAAGATCTGTCATGCCGGGAGAACTTGTGCAAATTATACCTACCACCCATCACCTATTGTGGTATATATTTGACCATTAAAGAAAAAAAAAAAATCTTGAGTGCGTGACAAATAATGATTTTGTTTCATCTGGTTAAATGAAAGCTACTTGAGAAAATTGCTAACTGGTGAATTTGTTTTCTCAGATTGTGATCCCTATTCTCCTCCTGTACTCTTTTCTTCACCTTTTATTATCCACTAATCTTTTGTTTTCCCTATTAAACTCGTGTTCTTTCGGACATACTCTTTTCATGTGAATTGTTCTCAGAAGAAATTTCTTGTTCTGTTCCATTACCTTCTCATCTGGAGGAAAATCTTAGTCAGTACTTGCAATTTCTTTCTTATCTTCAGTTCACAGTATGTGGAAACTTCATTTTGGGGGGGGGGGGGGGGGGTGGGGGAGAGGAAGGGAGATATAATTTCGCTTGTTTCCTTTGTTTCGGTTTATGATGGTTATTCTTTCATTTTCAGTTAGATCTCTAATCTTTGGCACATTGTGGATCATTCTTGGAAAGCGTGTCTGGTTTTTCCCAAATATCCTTGCAGAAGAAGCAACATTGCAAGAGTTATTCCGGTTTTGGCCCAAGAAGGATGAAGAGGAAAAGCCTAAGTGGACTGCAAGGCTTTTTTATGCAGTAGCAGGAGTGCTGGTCATACTACTGCTTAGGCATCATGCTCCTGATGAGGCTGCCAGAGCCAGGTCAGTCCCAATCTTCTGAAAAATCCTTGTCCAAGGCACCTTGTCCCTTCAATTTCAGGGCAATTTGTTTCCCTGTCAAAGTAGCCTATTATGTATACATTTAAGCCACAATTCATGAGTACCACCCCTCCTCCCCCCCCAAAAAAAAAAAAAATGCTTGAATCAGGATTACTGCCATTTACTCCTGATTGAGCTTGTTCGGAAATCCTAAGTTCCGGATGGTCTTGAAGAAAGTAATCAGTGCCCGTATGAAATGACCCTCCTTCATGCCCATGTCACAGACACTCACTTCTTCCTCATAGTTCAGCCCTAGATGATCTTTTGTTTGAAGTTTTGTGCCTCACTTAACTGATTTTACTACTTTTGCAGGTACCAAAAGCGGGTCTCTAATATAATTGATGATGTTTTGGAGTGGTCTCCAAGACTGGCTTTGTCAGGAATGATGGAGAAACAGCAGACTGTGGTTAATGCAACAGAGACCAACCACTCAACAGAAGGGGGGACTAGTTCATACCAACATGAAGGTGAGGAAACTATTCAGGGTGAAGAAATTATTCGGGGTGAAGAAGATGAGCATGTATAATCCCCAAGCCATCAGATACAAAGTGGGTCAACATAAAATGTTCATTAGCTCTGTTTTCTGGCTGTAGAATTGTGTAATTGAATTATATATGAGCATTTTAGGAGATTTAATTCTCAATCTATACTATTTCTTTGTTGATTGAATCTGGCACTTTCCTCCTGGTGGGATACAGAGAAGATGGCATGGCTTGTTAGGGAACCATGGTTCTGAATCTCAGCATTCTTAATACATTAAACAGTTAAAACATGGCTTTTGGCCTTGAACATTCATGAAATGTGCTGACAGAAAATGCAGCCCCAGACTCCCAGGAACAAGGACCCACTGCTTCATTCTAGCAGATGACCAAATGTACAGATTGCTTCCTCCCAACTCTACCTAATTTTCTACCAAAATGAATACAAAAAACACAGCACATCAACATTATATTCATGTCTTCTGCAGGATTCAAAATAACATGTTGTGCTATGAGGACAACTTACAAAAATATGGTTTTGTTTCTTGACAGCTTTTCGTTGAGGATCTATCTTTTGCATCAGTGAAGGAATTCTTCCTTCACCTACAGTGAAGGAAATTGTGGAAGAAATCACTAAGGCTCTGTCTGATCATAAACTTTGAAGTTTGAAAAGGAAGGGGGAGGGGTTAGTGTGTAACAAGCTTGACAACGATTTTTTTCTACCCAAAAAAAAAAAAAAAAACCTCAACAACTATTTTTCAATTAAAATACTTTAATTAGTATTGGTTGTGATATCGATGATCCCATAGTAGCAATTTTTAGTTAAGGTTAACAGAGTTTTGAGTATGGGTTCTTGTTTGCCCTAGGGAGAGGTACTAATAAATTAACTTCTCATATTTCTGACTTACCTCTCGACACTCAAATATTGCAATATAGTCTTATACCCATCTCAAAAATTGGGGGGAAAAAAAAACCCTAAAATTAAGCTGACCAAATTCTACATTAGGTATTTCACCACATAAAGAAGCATCCATTTCGATGGACAAGTTGAGGCAGCACCAAGAAGAAAATTTTAAAGTGGAAGGTTAGGTACCACAATTTGTCTCTCTCAAGTCAATGGATTTTTTTTTTGGGTAAACAATCGACTTGTTGTCCATGTTTTCATCTAATCATCTCTCTCTATCAGACCTCTAGAGAAATGCTCTACTATGTGCTAATGTGGTCAAATAGAACCGAAATTTTGTATGATCGGACGAGGATCTGAGAGATTCAAGGAGCTTTGTTTGGGATGAATGATGTTGTTTCCAATAGTTTTTATAGAGTATATATTAGCATAGCAGCATCCTTGGACTGTTTTATTCCATTCCACTTCCCTTCGCCTATAAATAAAGCAATGTAATAAATTGTACACTATTCTCACTTCTTGTTGTGTCATTATGCTAGAATGAAAAAAACCCACGAAAAACCATTTGAGGAAATCTTAAAGCATTATAGGACATTAAGACACATTCAAGGCCCTTAATAGATGTTGTGCGACTACACCTCTATAACTCCTAACATCTCAATACTTACTCGCACTTGCATATATTAATGATGCAATGTGAGATTTCAACCCAAAAGACTAGTCTATTAAATAGTAGAACTCACAAGCACATGAAGTCGTGAAAATCCCTCCTAACCAATGTGGACTAGGGTATTGAACTTTCTGTTAAAGAGCATTAATCAACTTATGAAAGCCATTAAATGGAGTATCAAAGGCTTTACCCCAACATACAAAAATAATAATAATAAAATAAAGTTGATCCATACCTTTTTTCTCATTGGTGATAAAAAGAAAGGACCTTCTGTCATTACGTAGAAATGAAAAAGATAACTAAGGAAGTAGTCAAAAGTCAAAACCATAACATGAGAGCCTTAATTCTTTGTTTTATTGGGTAATGGATGCTTAATTCTATGACTTTGGTTGCTTATTAGTTATAGTTTGGTCAGCCTTTTTTAGTTTCAATAAATGACGTAGAAAGGGATGGAAATGGGGCTGGAGCTTTGACCCTTATGGAGAGGAAGTTTGGGTCAGGTCCTTCTACATGAATGGTTTTCGTATGATGTCTGATTTTTACATGGAAACTACTCAATATGAAAATCTATTATAAGAAGAGAGAGAATAAGTAGATTCTATATGTGGATTAAGTATTATATATAAGAGAACAATTCTTGTACGAGAACTTGATCTAGACTCATGCAGAGGAGGTAGATCGATCGATGAGTCAGGGCAAGGCCAACCCTGTTGACCTTGTGATTTTAATAGAGTTTCCACAACCCAACCAGGTTAGGACTTTGGACCATATGGCTTCACTGAAGGCCTTCACTGCAATACTGAATTGGCACCCAAAATGCTTTGTCACAAATAGATCCATTTGAGCTTTAATGATTTTTTTTTTTTTTTTTGCAACACATGGTAGACCTTGATCATTGATAAAAACTTAAGTACCAGGTTTCTTTTCATCTGTATGGAAGAATTTCTTTACCATAGACATCTAAATTCTCTGACTGACCGTAAGAAGGATATTTGTGACCATAAACAATAGGGTTCAGGAGTTAGAGATGAATCCAAAGTTCAATCATAGGATTGTGACATCATCAATGAGGAAGGAATTCATTTTCCTCTACGCGTGAAGGAAATTTCAATGAAAATGTGAGGAAGTTGACCAAATTATAATGAAGTCTTTTTTTTTCCCTGATAGAATTATGATAAGTCTACATGGACTCTTTCTCCTCTATTTAATATCGTGGATCCTTTTATATGACTTTTTTTTTTTGGTAGAATATTTATCTATTCTTCTAGACATGTATGATATCAATATAAATGGGTAATGTATCGATTTCTCAATCATAAATTATTTTAAATAATAAAAGGCAAAAGGTTTTGTGCACAGCCATGCACGGCCATGCACACAACCATTGATGGGGATGAGGGTCTATGATATACCTCCCCCCCCCCAATGGCTCTATTGCACGGTCTTCACCATGCATGACGTGCAAAAACCCTCTCCCAGTGAAAAAGTTCAAAAAAACAAAAAAAAAGAAAAAAAGACCTATATGATGCCATATATACTAGGCGACAATTTTTCCCCCCTAATGATATAATGCCAATTCTATACTATCGAAATAGGCCACTAAATTTAACATAACATGATTTTAAGTATCAATATCATATCGACTAATATAGAAAGCCAATGAGTGTTCAAGAAGTGCTGCACTTAATTGATAACAGGTTATCTGAAGAGGATAGAGTGGCGACAATCGCCTTCTAAGTGCTTCTTCTATACAACATGCTCAATCTTATTGGAACCTTTGGCTAGTGGTGCATTAGAATGAGACAAATTGATAGAAGAGAAATGCTAGAACGTGTATAAGGTGAGAGAACTCAAGGCTATATTAATCCACATCAATTTTCTTTTAAAATCAACGTGGGATCAGCCTTCCATATGACTGATATGAGATCGTAATATATCATCATGCTTTTAAACCCAATATCCACGACAGTTCACTCCATATCAGGTAGCATTTTCTAAAGGGCTTTCACTATGCTCAAAGGTTTTTGTTTGTCAGTAAGTAATTCTTTTTTAACCGCTCTCACTCTGGCATCAGATCGCTCCGTCCACCTATGAATTGAGTCGATGATCAATTGTTTTAATACCATTGATACGGATCAAGAACTCAATCCTATAAACCGAATTACAAGATGAGAGAACCCTAGTCCATATTAACCCACATCAAATTTCTTTTAAAAATAATGTAAGATCAGACCCATATAACTAATATAAAATCATAAAAGAATCCTTAAACAGCGGAAGAAACAAAATCTAGGGGAATAAAAATCTTTCTATTCATCGGAATATGAAAACATTGCTGCAACCGGACACTCCACCTTTGAGCTTTTCTTTTGTAGTCAAAGGTGATGAGATATGCAATCAGTTACCCTTTTCCTGTCATAAAATATTTGTTATTTTCTTTTGCTCTTTTTGGATTCCTATGGTTACTGTGCTTGGGATCTACTTTGCTTGGGATCCACTTGACGTATTAATTTTTTTTTTTCTTTTTCTATTTTCTTTAGAGGGTACTTAATTAGTATGAACTCAAAGCTCTAGAACTTCAACTTCTAAGGCACCGTTTGATGACATTCCGTTTCTGCCATTTCTGTGTTTTCTTATTCTCAAAAACAAAGGAACAACCTAAAAACGTTTGATAAAGTTGTTCTGTTTCACCCGTTTCTAGAAACATAAATCAAAATTTATGTCTATTTACAATTTTAAAAATGATTTTTGTCGTTTCTAGAAACGAATATGAGAGAAAAAAAAAAGTTGTTGTGCCCGATAAATCTCTCAACTATTTAAACCTAAAAAGAGGCAACCGAACCCTCTCTCCCTTTTGGGCATCCGATAATACTATTGGGTTTTTTAATGGTATTATGTCTGCAAAAAACGTTTTGAGGAACAGGTTTATCAAACACCCAAAAATCCGTTTTTGTTTTCGAAAATGTGGAAAGCCATTTTTGCTATTTCTAGACACAGAAACAGCAGAAACATTATCAAACGATGCCTAAGAGTGCTACATAAATTAAAAGAGGTAAACATTTTCTCTCTCTGTTTAATTGATCCTATTGTATAGAATCAAGGATTTAGTTTATGGTATCGCTGATAAGAATGTCAATACTTATCAGCCTTATCAAGTTAATACGGTATCAAAACATCATTTTTGTAATAAAAGAAAATAAATATTAATACCATATTGGTCACGATTGATATAAATATGAATTGGTTAATGCGATTGATTCAATACTAATACTTAAATCTTGGTTAAGAGTACCTGTTGTTGGGCAGTTAGAATCGATTGTTAAGGGAAGAAACTACTAATACAGGGGTGAGAAAAACCCCATTAATAAGGTTATGTTTGAAAATACATGAGGCACAATAATGTTATGAAAACTTAGAGTGTTATTGTTATTTT
>NC_056561.1:45447353-45451428 GCF_013358625.1 Macadamia integrifolia | reverse complement strand
AAAAAAAAAAAAAAAAGAAAAAGAAAAAAAGACCTATATGATGCCATATATACTAGGCGACAATTTTCCCCCCCTAATGATATAATGCCAATTCTGTACTATCGAAATAGGCCACTAAATTTAACATAACATGATTTTAAGTATCAATATCATATCGACTAATATAGAAAGCCAATGAGTGTTCAAGAAGTGCTGCACTTAATTGATAACAGGTTATCTGAAGAGGATGGAGTGGCAGCAATCGCCTTCTAAGTGCTTCTTCTATACAACATGCTCAATCTTATTGGAACCTTTGGCTAGTGGTGCATTAGAATGAGACAAATTGATAGAAGAGAAATGCTAGAACGTGTATATATATATATGCCTCTTCTTCTTTATTTATTCTGATTATTTTAGTGTGAGCCATTCATTTACCCAATAGCCAAAAAAGTTATAAATTTGATACGACCTGAAAGAATTCAATCACATAACCTGACTTATAAGGTGAGAGAACTCAAGGCTATATTAATCCACATCAATTTTATTTTAAAATCAAAGTGGGATTAGCCTTCCATATGACTGATATGAGATCGTAATATATCATCATGCTTTTAAACCCAATATCCACGACAGTTCACTCCATATCAGGTAGCATTTTCTAAAGGGCTTTCACTATGCTCAAAGGTTTTTGCTTGTCAGTAAGTAATTCTTTTTTAACCGCTCTCACTCTGGCATCAGATCGCTCCTTCCACCTATGAATTGAGTTGATGATCAACTGTTTTAATACCATTGATACGGATCAATAACTCAATCCTATAAACCGAATTACAAGATGAGAGAACCCAAGTCTATATTAACCCACATCAAATTTCTTTTAAAAATAATGTAAGATCAGACCCATATAACTAATATAAAATCATAAAAGAATCCTTAAACAGCGGAAGAAACAAAAATCTAGGGAAATAAAAATCTTTCTATTCATCGGAATATGAAAACATTGCTGCAACCGGACACTCCACCTTTGAGCTTTTCTTTTGTAGTCAAAGGTGATGAGATATGCAATCAGTTTCCCTTTTCCTGTCATAAAATATTTGTTATTTTCTTTTGCTCTTTTTTGGATTCCTATGGTTACTGTGCTTGGGATCTACTTTGCTTGGGATCCACTTGACGTATTAATTTTTTTTTCTTTATCTATTTTCTTTAGAGAGTACTTAATTAGTATGAACTCAAAGCTCTAGAACTTCAACTTCTAAGGCATCGTTTGATGATATTCTGTTTCTGTCATTTCAGCGTTTTCTTATTCTCAAAAACAGAGGAACAACCTAAAAACGTTTGATAAAATTGTTATGTTTCACCCGTTTCTAAAAACATAAATCAAAATTTATGTTTATTTACAATTTTAGAAATGACAAAAGTCATTTCTAGAAACGAATATGAGAGAAAAAAAAAAGTTGTTGTGCCCAATAAATTTATCAATTATTTAAACCTAAAAAGATGCAACCGAACCCTCTCTCCCTTTTGGGCATCCGATAATACTATTGGGTTTTTTAGTGGTATTATGTCTGCAAAAAATGTTTTGAGAAACAGGTTTATCAAACACCAAAAAATCCGTTTTTATTTTCGAAAATGTGAAAAGCCGTTTTTACTATTTCTAGACACAGAAACAGTAGAAACATTATCAAACGATGCCTGAGAGTGCTACATAAATTAAAAGAGGTAAACATTTTCTCTCTGTTTAATTGATCCTATTGTATAGAATCAATGATTTAGTTTATGGTATCACTGATAACAATGTCAATACTTATCAGCCTTATCAAGTAAATACGGTATCAAAACATCATTTTTGTAATAAAAGAAAATAAATATTAATACCATATTGGTCATTCCATCCATATTGGTCACGACTGATATAAATATGAATTGATTAATACGATTGATTCAATACTAATACTTAAATCTTGGTTAAGAGTACCTGTTGTTGGGCAGTTAGAATGGATTGTTAAGGGAAGAAACTACTAATACAGGGGTGAGAAAAACCCCATTAATAAGGTTATGTTTGAAAATACATGAGGCACAATAATGATATGAAAACTAAGAGTGTTATTGTTATTTTTTGCAAACTGGATTTATTATACTTATTTTGAAAAGACTCAGTGTTTTTCTAATCATTCTATGATAACATTGAATATATTTTAATCACTTACCCAAAAAAGATTATATTTTGATCAAACCTTTATTTTTTATTTTTAAGAACAAGTTGATGAAGTCCTTTTGGCGAAATTTGAATTATTTGATATATATTTTTTTTTTGAAAAAATAACTGGTTAACAGGGCAGAATATTTATCTCTCTCTCTCTCTCTCTCTCTCTCTCTCTCTCCCTGTAGGGTAGAAATCGTCTGAAATTCTCATCTCGTACAATTCCATACAATTCCACCCTAAACGGCTGACACGTATAAATATTCCATATCTACGGTTCAGATTAATCAACCATAATACAATGTTAATCAACCATAATACAACCATAATACAATCTGAACCGTAGATATAGAATATTTACACGTGTCAGCCATTTAAGGTGGAATTGTATGGAATTGTACAAGATGAGAATTTCAGACGATTTCTACCCCTCTCTGTATGTATATATGTACGGTAAATTTGAGCATAATAAAGATATGGACCAGGTCATTTGGACTTCCAGGATCCAAATTGAGCCTAGAAAATTCGAAGGTTTATGCCTTTATGTGATACAACCTTGGGAAATTCTAGGTTTCTCTAAAGGTTTTCCCACTTTCAAAAGTTAAACTAAAGTGGTCAATGGTTGTCCAAGAATGGAGCTTCGAGAACAGCTAAATCTTAGTTTTTATTTATTTATTTATTGGTGCTTTTCAAAACAATGGGTGATATATGGTAGAACCCAAATTCCTGATCCTCAAAAGTGATTTCTTATTCTATTCTAGAATAGAATAAGTGGTTATTACCTCAATTATTAGTCATTAGGAATATAAGCATGCCCCCCCTTAGCCAATCATGTCACGCTTGTAAGCATAAAATATAATTAAGGAATTAACTTAAATCAAATATATAAAAAGGTAGAAAAGAAAGAAACCATTGGAGGAAGATTCAGTGGGCAGAAGGATAAAGACATGATTCAATTCCAAGTTTATGAAAACAGCCAAAACAATAGGAGGAGAGATATTTCTATGTAGATTTGTCTAAGGTACATATTACTAACATTTTGGACTTTGATTACTATTTTTTTTTTTTTATGCACATTATTTTTTTCTTTTCCACTTGATATTCTTATAAATATCTTATTAGATTTGATAAGAATAATAATTAAATATTTAGACAATATTAGGTAAAATACCGTCCACTTTGGGATCCAACTCAAAACTATTTTTTTGGGTAACGAATTCAGCTCAAAACCTCAAAAGCATTACAAGGAGGAAATTCAAGGGGAATTGCGACACATCCAATATAACAAATAATCAATATGGTAACAATCTTCTTTAACTCTCACTAGTTCAATGTTCCCCCTTATGTGTAGCTTCTAAGGATTTAGTTCTCGATATCGGTATCTGTATTGATCTTTGCTAATATTGATACGATATTGATCTGGGATTGACTGTATCAGTCTTGATCAATCAATATTATTCCTATTTTTCATTAAAACTAGGGTTTAGACGATTTTACACTTGATACAAATATGATACTCGATCCTAGATCGGCGAGGTATCTAGATCGGTCTCAATTGATATCAATACAATACGACCGATTCAATACCAATACCTAAAATCATGGTAGCTTTAGCATGTGAATATATATCTTAAGAAAGACAACAGACTTGACTTTAGTACCATGCAAGAATCCAACCCCAAAAACTAGTCTATTAGGTGAAGGCTAGGAACACAAGCATATGAAAATGTGAAAATCCCTCCTAACATATGTGGACTATGGTATTGAACCCTTGATTAGAGAGCATTAATCAACTTACCAAAGTCATTGAATGAAGTGTATCAAAGGCAAAGGCTTTACTTCAACGAACAAAAATAATAATAAAATACAGTTATCCATAGCCTTTTTTTTTTTTTTTTT
>NC_056561.1:45427987-45447333 GCF_013358625.1 Macadamia integrifolia | reverse complement strand
TGCTTATTTATTGATGTGGGTCCCTTTATATGAATCATCACCCGTCAAAACTCCTCTCTTCCTCTATGCATATGGATGATATCAATATAAAGGGATAATGTGACAATTAGCTATAAATTATTTCTAAACATTGAGAAAAGTTCAAGACAATATGTTATGCAATAATTTTTTTTTTTTTTGGAAGCATATCAAACCTAACTGTTTAAACTGATGATAAGACATTTAAAATCAATTAATATATACATAGTAAGTTAAGTCATTCATGATTAGAATTAACAATTATGAATCTATGATAAGAATAAACAAATCCCATTAAAAATTTAAAAGATATTCAAACCTTTTAATAAAAAATTAAAACATACAAACAACAATAACCTTACAATTATTATAAAAAAAAACCTAATAAAAAGAATTCAATATTAGGTTTACATTCATTTTTTGAGAATTAAAAAAAATTCATTTGAAATAAAAATAAAATTAAGACCTAATAAAAAATAAATTATATCATTTAAATTAATTATTAAATTTTGATTTTACCTAAAAATCTTACATCAAACCGAAAAAAAACCGTTTACACCAAAATCAAGCCATTTAACACCTTTTAACTTGTGGTGCATTAGAATGAGATGAGTTGATAGAGAGAAATGCTTGAACGTGGAATGCTTTTCAGTCACATATTGACGCCTCTCTTCCTTTATTTATACTGATAATTTTGATGTGAGCCATTCATTTACACAATAATCAACAAAAGTTTGAATCAATTAACAATCCTTAAAACCTGAAGAAAGAAAAAATCTAAGGATATAAAAATCTTTCCATTCATTGGGATATAAAGAAAAAGACATTGTTGCAACCTGACACCCCCACCATTTTGTTTTTTTTTTTTGGGTGCAAGACTGACGTTGGGGCCTGATATGCAATTAGTTTCCCTTTTCCTTATCATAAAATACTACTTGTTTTCTTTTGCTCTTTTTGGACTCCTATGGTTAGTTAGCTTGGAAATCACTTGACTTATGATTTTTATTTTTATTTTATTTTATTTATTTTTTATTTTTTTTAATGATGATGAGTATTTAAGTTTTTGGTTTGACTAGTCTCGCATACTCATACTGACCTCACAATCGTATAGATCGAGTCATATCAAGATTGAATGAGAATCAATTTTTTTTTATAGAATAATAGTTAAAAATTGTCAAAATCTCTCTTTAAATTTGTACATAATAGAGAAATAGCACTAGGTCATTTGGACTTCTAGGTTCCAAACTGAGCCTAGAAAATTCGAAGGTTTATGCCTTCATGTGATGCAACCTAAGGTCATTCTAGGTTCTTAAAAGGTTTTTCCACTTTCAAAAGTTCAAAACTAAAGTGGTCAATGGTGGTCCGTGAATGGAGCTTCTAGCACTGCTCTTTCTTTTAGATAAATCTTAGTTATAACTTATAATATTTTTTCTTTTTTGGGTGCCTATAAAAAAATGGGTGATGTATGAGAATCCAGGGACCTGATCCTCAAAGTGAATAACCAACCCTTACTCCATCCTATTATATTCTGGAATAGAATAATTGATTATTACCTCACTATTGGGAATATAAACATGCCCCCTAAGCCATTCATAGAAGGGATAGCAACCATTGGAGGGAGCTTGTGGGTGCATCTGTGAGACAAGTTTCTACCATTCACAATAGGTTTACATGGGAAAAGAAGAAGAATAAAGACAGGATTCAATTCCAAGTATATGAAAACAACCAAAACCATAGGAGTAGGGATCTTTCTAAATAGATCGGTCTACATACATATTACCAACATTTGGGGCCTTGATTACTATTTCTTTTCCACTAGCTACTGTTTTATATATATCTTACTCTTAAAGTGCATGTATTAGATTTGATGATAATAATTAAATATTAAAATGATACTATAATGCATCATAGCAACCATCTATTGTGGGGATAATCAGTTGTAAAGAGAGAATCTCTTCATTCATTGTGATTTGATACTATGATTAAATTTTTTAAACAATAAATTTCATCATTAATTCTTTCCCCTATCATTAAAGACTTGAAAATTGAAATACTCGTTTTCAGTCAAATCAGAATCAAAACCCATAGATGAGAGATCCTCTCTTCACCTTGAGAGAGAACCCAAGTAGGAATTAATGGGATTCATCCTTGAAGACCTCATAGGGAAACTAGGACCATTGAAAACCTAAATAGGGAAATTGTTCTGATATTTAATTCCATGCTTACATAATCTGATATATATATATATATATATATAATTTTTTTTTGGTAAAACCCTAATCTTGATTGATGGCTTGTCTTACAAATTACAATCATATTCTCAAAAGATGGACAGAAATTTGTCTCTCTATAAGGGGTGATTGGTACAAATGCACTACAAATTGTGAGAATATGACTCATGGAGTCTGAAACTTTCATGCTCTTTTAAGGCCTAAAGCAATACATAATAATGGTGAGCTCTAATCCAATCATCATAAAACATATGGCATGGATGGGCTTTCTTGAGACCAAACAATATCCCCTATAACCCAACCTAAGATTTATTCATTATTTGTGTCAAATTACTATAAATAGAATTCTAACCTTAACCAAAGAACTACTAAGATTTGAATTTCCAACTGTAATCCAAGGTTAGGAATCTTAAAAATCAAGAACTTGGAAGGAAACCCTAAATTTGGAAAGGGTAGTTTTCAGTTTTTTTACTTTTCAATTCAAAGTGGGGTTTCCTTTGTTTGATTCTTTCTGTAATTTCCTTTCATGGTTTTTGAAAACCCAAAACTAAAAGAAGAGTGGAAGAGAAGCACCATTAGGATGGCTTTGTGAGCAAGTGAATTTGCCAGCTTTCTGGTGAGAGTGAATTGAATGCGACCCAAGAGGGGCCAAGACGGCAAAAACTGACTTTCTTAGAAGCCTCTCTCCCTCTCTCTCCTCCCTTTCTGTCTCTCGGTAGTCTCTTTCTCTCTGTTATATATGTGAACCCAATTGATATTTTTCCTTCCAAGTTTGAAACCAATTCTCATTCTTCTATTTCTGTTCTTCTCTGATTCATTAAGCTTTGAAAGACTGAAACCCAATTTCCGTATTTGAAGGAAGACGGACTCTTGAGCGAGTCCGGCTTTGAGAGGCCTTCTCATATCAATCCACCCATCTCAAAATTTAGAGTAGAACCTTAATAGGGATTCTCTGAATACGAGGTATTTTTTTTTTATTTAATTTTTGACAGTCCCTTTTGCTTTTCGCTGCAAATTGTTGAATCCAAGATCGCAACCAGATTGCAGTAACTTCTAATTTTTTTTTTTCATTCTGTTCTTGCCTCTTTCTAATATTTTTCCCGTTGTTTAGATTTCTCCTTCAATATTTTCTGTTTCTTTAATTTTATTATTGGGTTTGGCTTTTATCAATCGATTGTTTATATACAGACATGGTTTCGAGCAGTCTCCTCTCCCCCCTCCTTCCTTCTTCCTCACCAGAGAAAGGAGGGAAAATGCGCATTGGGTTTCTCTCCCTCTGCTTTTCAGTGCTCCTATAACGTTTCTCTTGTTAATTTGCATTTATCTTTCTGGGCTTCCCTTTTTTTTTTCATGATTTTAATGCTTTGTTTCTACGTTGTTCAGGATCTGCATTTTCGCTATGTTTTGTGTTTATTGGGTGGCTTGTTAAATGGATACTCTGTTTATTTTTCTATATTCCGTTTCAAGATCCAGGTAGAGATATGGTGCCGATGTTCTGATCTCCTTTTTCTTTTATATCTATCTTTCCTCAGGTTGAAGCTTGAATACTGGAGCTGGATTTCTCCATGGTAGGATGGTTCTTCATTTACTTCTACTATCATTAGTAGGGAATGGATAAAAAGAAACAGTGATCTTGGAAGAGAAATGTCTTGTTTCCTGTCATTGTAATTCTGCTGGAATCCTATTATTTGAGGGTTTTAACATAATTTGGAATATGAATTTGGCATTCAGGGTGAAGATCAAGAGACCTTTCTAAATGGGCTACAAGGAATTTTCCCTGTTGGGCTTGATTCAGAATCCAGAGGCTACCAGACAGCAACCATACTTGGCGAGAAGATTGTAAGAAATTTCAGATTTAGATCTTCTCCCTGCATTTCTTCTGATGTTGTTATTTCTCTTCCGGGTTCTTGTTTAAAAAAAAAAAAAAGAATGTAAAAAAATGAATATATATATATATATATATATATCAAGTCATCTTCTTAGCAGTAGCGCCTGTGATTGGTTCAGTTTGTGATCGGAGGTTCGGATGAAGGATCCAACTTGTCCATCGGCATCCGGATTTTTGACAAGTCTACAGGTAAATGGTGAGTTTCTAGACCTCTGCAATGCTGCATTTGTGTTGGTTCCAAGTTTTTGTTCATCCCTTAATCATGGTGGGATTGACAGGGATGTTCCAACTGTGCTGGGTATAAAACCCACCGCATGCAAGGCTCACTCTGCAGTGCTTCTAAATAAGGAAAGAATTTTGATTCTTAAGAGGAATTCTACCCCGGATGACTGCGCCTGGTTTCTTGAGGTTGGTATCAGGTGCTTCTGTAGAATCCTTAGAACCATTGATTCCACAATTTTTGTTCCCTCTTTGATCCCATATGTTTGTCATCTTGTTAACTATTTTGTGGTCTCCTTTCCTCTACCTAAGGGCTGCTGTCATTTGTGACCCACCACCCTATTTTGTGTTCTTCCATTTTACTGTTAGGTGGATACCCCATTTGTTAGAGAACAGAAGAAAACATTGGAAACTGAGGTCGTTGCTTGGAGTAAAGGTGTGAAAGGTGAAGGTCCTAAACCAATAGTTATTAGTGGCCCCTCTGGAGTAGGTAAGGGCACGCTGATATCTAAACTGATGAAGGAATACCCATCCACGTTTGGGTTCTCTGTGAGCCACACAACCAGGGCTCCACGGGAGAAGGAGAAGGATGGAGTCCATTACCACTTCACGGAACGAAGCGTGATGGAGAAGGCAATACAAGAGGGGAAGTTCCTCGAATTTGCATCAGTCCATGGAAATCTTTATGGGACCAGTATAGAAGCTGTTGAAGTAGTCACAGATGCAGGAAAGGTAAAAATTAGTATATCATGTATGTTCTTCTATCTCTTTCCACTGTCTCAATAGGTTAGACCACTTGCATCGCTATGAATGGACAGTGTATTTTGATTGTTTCTCTTCTTGATTTTGATTTGGTTCCTTTTAATCTTGTCGTAGAGATGCATTCTTGACATAGATGTTCAAGGTGCCAGGTCTGTGAGAGCTAGTTCTCTTGAAGCAATTTTCATTTTCATCTGCCCACCCTCATTTGAGGAGCTTGAGCAGCGACTTCGTGCACGGTAAGCACGAGATCTTAGAGTTATTGCTTCATTTAGTTCTTGATTTTTTAGTTGTACTGGGAATCAAATCAAGGCCTTGTTTCTGTGAACAGGGGAACTGAAACAGAGGAACAGATCCAAAAGAGACTGAGGAATGCAAGAGTGGAGCTTGAGCAAGGAAAGTCACCGGGCCTTTTTGATCATATATTGATAAACGATGACCTCGAAGCATGCTATGAGAATCTTAAGGTAACTTTTGTTCCTTCTCTTAGTATGTTTTAGATTCTTTGATTTCTGAATGCTTGTCCTGATACAACAATACTCTGATGTAGAAACTATTGGGTCTCGATGAAAGCATGGAAACCCTATATCAATCATGTAAATAGTCCCCCTCCTTTACTAAGATCCATGAGATTTTGTTTTACTCTTGTTTACTCCACATAATCTTCTTGAAGGTAAAAAATTGACTGATACCTTAAATATGTCATCCAGCTCCAAAAACCTTGGAACTTCCCATAGACCATTTGGTGTCAGAAGTGGATCAGAAGGTCCTGATAGAATGCGAAACTCCTGAAATAGGAAAAACATCAAAGAGCTTGTAAGTACTTAACATTATCTAGATTGTCCAACGTATTAATGGATGAAACAATGCAGCTTGGGATCTCACACAATATTTCTGGCTTAAGCAGGTTTATACTTGATGTATCTTCAATTAAAGGAGGGGCCCCAGGCCGGACGAGGGGACTAAAATCGTATGCTATCGACCCATTTGCAGATGGGTTCAATGGGATTAAACAGCTCCAAAATCCAGTCTATTGAGTGAATTGAGCCCGTTGACTAATCAAGACTAACTCTATTGTCTCAATTTTGTTTTCTTAGCTTAGAAAAGAAGAATGGTGATAAGCTCTTTCTTATTATGTTGCAGAGACTATAACTCTTCTATTCTTATGCTTTTGTATTGCTGATTCATGGTGAATAGATCTGAGGAAACCATTCTTTATTATTTGCTAATTGGAACAAGAGAAGCAAGCTTTTTTTTCCCCCTCATTTGTAGCAGAGAAATGATTTGATATTCTTCAAATGTCAGAGGGATACTTGTGTTCCCTCATGGTTTCTGGGTTTTTATGTCTTCAGTCAACACAACTGATTTGATTCTGTAAAGATGATAATTTCATTAAATAGATAGAGATCATTATGCAGTCAGCCATTCCATTAAGCTGGACAAAGCTTTGTTCAATTTACAGATTTTTTTTTTTTTGTTTTTTTTTTGGGTGGGGAGGGGGTGTTTGTGTGGGGTGAGGTTTCTCTAAGCAAGTGGCATAGGAAAGTGCACCAATGAGGTGCAACAGAAGAGTATCATATATGGGAGATAGCGAGATCCTTTCATGTGAAATAGAGACATAGACACAAAGGCGATAGTGTAAAGCGTCCTGTGGCTTGGAGAACCTTTTCCATTGGTTTATAATCAGTTCAACCTAAGGTTATGTTTGGTTGCAAGGGGAATTAAAGGGAAGGGAAGTAAAATTTTCATACTTAAAAAAGAAAATGTAATCATTATCCCATATAACTATATCATTACTTCAAATCATTCTATATTTGGTTATAAAATTTCACTTTGCTTTACATCCAAAACCCTTTGCTATAATGTGTAAAATAAAAATTACATGTAAAATGTATCATTACCAAATATGGTTAAAAAAATTAAGTAGTTTATATAATCACATTGAATCACATGGGCTAATGATTATAAACATTCATTTTTTAAGTATAAAAATTTCAATTCTCTTCCCTTTAAATTCCCCTTGCAAGCAAACGGAGCCTAAATGATTGCAATTTCTAGAAAAGGAAAATTTGAATTGTTATTTGCTTGTTTTGGCCAACTCATCACGCGCTCTTATGGGGTGTTAAAGCATTGGAGGATAATAAGATTCAAAAACCAATTCAAGATTGAGCTGTAATATGAGAGTAGATGAGCTGTAATGTGTGTGTGTGTATAGAGAGAGACAGAGGGGAGCTAATCTGACTAATAGTGTTGCCACAAGGGGGGGATAAAGAGGGTTGGGATGATTATTGGTCTGGGATCTTTATAAAGCAAGAGCAGATTGGATTTTTGATTTGCTTTTCTTGGCCAACTTGTTCTTGTGGAGGATACTATGAAGCAAAAATCAATCCACGATGAGCTGTAATATGTGAGAGAGAGAGAGAGAGAGAGAGAGAGAGAGAGAGAGAGAGAGAGAGAGAGAGAGAGGTAATAGTGCTCCCATTATAAAGCAAAAGTGGAGATTTTTGACCAAGAAGATAAGATTTCTATAAATTGAAAAGGAGAGGAAGAAGGATTTTTTTTTTTTTGCTAATGAACAAAATTCATATCATAGTTGAAGAGATGAAAAGGGATATGTTTCCAGAGATGTTTGATCAAGAAGAGATAAGTTATATATGGAAAAATTGAAGAACCCAATTGAGCCATTGGCTTACCAATTCAAATTCAAAATTTGAAAGATCTTTCTTTACTTTGTGTCTCCTAGCAAGTAGACGGAAAGGAAAGGAAAGGAAAGTGAACTCAGTTTTAAAAATAAATTGTACATAAGTGAACTCAGTTTCAAAAATAAATTGTACATACTTTCGATTAGATATGTGGAACCAAATATGAAAAATTCTCATTGTAGGTTGAAAACATTGTCAAATCTATTCGAGAAAAGGAAAATAAAATAGAACATGTAGAAATTGTTTTCCTGTTACTTGTTTTGGAGGGCTTTATAGTTTATGTAACCTTGTCACATATTCAAAGATTAGAGGATGAGACTTATTCTTAACTCCTTAATGTGTCTCATTTAACATTCTAATAGAGAGCTCATGAACCTCAGACCTCGTAATGGCAGGAGCTTCATGCACTAAGAACATCCTTATTATAGAGAATTCATGAGATAATTCAGCATAAATTGCACTCCATTTGTACGCCATTATATTTAGATAGTGATTAAATTTCGAAATAGGGTTTCCAAAAAGTTTTAACATGCGACCTAGTTCTATTAGGTAGAATAGATGTACTTCCTAACAACAACCCCCCCCCCCCACAAAAAAAAAAGGGTTAGATGTGAAGTAAATTTTATGGCGAAGTTAAATGATATAAGTGAACGAACATGAGTAAAACTTATAAAAATATATCAAATCAACATATTTTAGATTGGAAATCAATTTCAACATGCTATGTTGTTTTGTAACTTTATATTTATTTGGCCCCAAATGTTCTTTCCTTAGGCAATACTCTACCTAAATTGGTTGTTTCACCTCCAATCTAGACATCTTATTAAAACTTGGATTTATTTTTTCTTTGCCGCAAGTGAAAAGATATTTTCTTGTACTTCTAGTCCATTTGATGTTATGATTGGGCTCTGAATATCATTAACTCCCACTCCTTATTAAATGGGGTGAAAAGATCACTATGGATTAAAAAATTGGATCATTAAAATGTTTTTATGCTATTATTGGGAGAAAGAATGATACCTAATAGTGTTCCGTACATCTAAACACAAGAAAATGGAGCTGATGTATGAACATCTATTCACAACTTAATTTCACTTCACTATAGATGTAGATATATGCAACACCATCGAATAGCTTTCTTTTTTCCTTTATTATTTTTACTTTCATTTCATTGCACTCTACAATGAAAATTTGTTTGACCCCTCTATTAAATCTAAACAGGGCCCACAAGTATGAGATTCAATTTATCTTCTTTTAATGCAATAATTGTCACCTTTTCAAGTTGTTCTTATAAGTTAGAACCATAAAAGCATATTCCCCTTCCAAGTTGCCATTTTGTATAAAGTATGTTCCAACTTGGAGCCCAATTCAAATGTGAAGTTGATCAGACAAGGACTTTTTTTACTCTTCACATGTGATGGATGGTGGGGCCACTGATCTGGTATCTTGGGACCCTGTCCTCTTCTGTACCTCTCTTTCATTTTCTAGTTGGTTTCATTTATAATTTTTTTACTTCAAAAAAAAATTATAATTTTTCCACAGGAAACCTAAAATTAAATTCTCCATCCAAGTAGGGGTATCAAACCCTTGACCCTAGTGTGTTCACATGAATATAGAACACCTCGCCTGGGCCTCGATTCTTCAAGTTGAAGCTGTCACCATTAGACTATCCTAGTGTTCATTGTGGGTACTTATTTTGACTTGCATAGTTATTCACATGGATATACAAATTTATTTCGGAAGTGACCGATAACTGTTCCAATACCATGAACTAAAAACCTGGTGTGTTCACATGAACATAGAACTATAGACGAGACAAAAGCATGGAATGGATTCTGGACACTACCAAGTTGGGAGGTCCTTTATTAAAGGGTAATGGCTTTATCCTCTCTTCATTGTCAGGTTCACTTTTGGGGCTCAAATGGGCAAGTGGGATGTGAGCAATCCTCTTCACACCGTACTTGTTGGATTGAAGTTATTAGGGTATCCTGAATTAATTCAGATGCCCAACTACTGTAACTGCAATTGAGTGGGTCAGTGCAACCAGAATCAATTTCATTGGCAACAAGCATTCTGGGGAACTCACAGTTTTAAGGCCATGGGTCCTACACTTCAGTCACTTTTAAGTACTGATGAAACAAAGGTGCCGAGGGAGAGAGACACACCGGTCCCCTGCAGCTCCCCCTTTCACCAATACTTTCAAGGGATTGGAGAGTACCAATACTATAATGCTTTTTTCAGTGATATTGTGACATCACATCCAATCACATGTAAGTAGGTTAGGTCCACACCTGCACTAGAGCCAATCAGTGGCTCCCATTTGGTTCAATTCATAAGGGAAAAGGAAGTCATTTAAAGGGAGGAGAAGAGAGACAGGACACAATGGGCTGGCTCAGGAGCTACACTCCCAGACAGAAACCATTTTTCCATTTTATTTATTGGGGAAAGGTTTTGTGAGCCAGTGGCAGAGGGTACACTGACACCCACCCTCTCTCTCTCTCTCATCCTTGCATGAAATGATCTCCCTACACTGTGTATGCAAAAAAAAAAAAAAAAAAAATGGTTTTGATTTGAATTTATTTTGGAAATGATTTCTCCGAAACCTGCTTTCAAGTTTTGCTAAAACTAGGTAAATTTTGGTGGCCTTGGCTTCAGACTTCACTCTGTTCATAATGAAGCTCTTTTAATCCGTCTCGGACGGAGACTTTTGAGAAATCCTACATCTTTTATGGTGTAAAGTTCTTAAAGCAAAATATTATCCTAGATCTAATATTATTGCTCATAATATTGTGCCTAAGAAAGGATCTTGGATATGGTGTAGCATTTCTTAATCATTCCTAAGCTTAGAAATTTAATGGAGTTTCTATTGATATTTAAAGGGAGCCATATATTCACTGATGGTCACATGTGATTTTAGAGTCTGTCATGACTCCTGCTCCATTATTTACTAGTCTGAACTTATTTGGATTCTTTCTTCCAACCAAATACGCCACATTGCCCACCTCCAGAAGAAGACACCCCAGACTCTGCAAAACAGCAACTTCAGATCTCTTGAATCCAACTTTGCATCTCTCATGAACCTGGGACATCTAAAATACTAAAATGATCCCTCAAATTAAAACAATGAATAGTTAAAAAAATCCAAGGAGTTGCTGTCATCTGAAGAATTGAACCTTGGCTGGAAGTGATTCCCTAGAGAAGAGATCCTCTCTTTTTTGGGGCTAAAGTCTGGAGAATAACTGAAAGTGAAACTTGACAGTGAAAACATCTGATTCCTCATCACTCTCCCCTCTAAGATTGTTGGCAACAACAATACTGTCCAAGGTGGAGCAGGAGGCCTCCGTAACTTGATGTAGATGCACACCCATGGACCGATCCAAACCCATCTAGTTACCCAAACAGGAATGAACCGGATCCAATTTGGGTCTTTGACCAGTAGGATCTTAGGATTTTATTTCTATTCTCATGCAATCTGTTATTTTGGTAGTTTAAGTAATAGATAACTACTAGGATTTAGTTTCCAATTAAGTTAAGAGTTTCCAAATTAAAGTAGGCTTTCTTTCATATTTGATTTCTTTTACTATTTATGCCATGAAACTGATTGAGTAATTAGAGATTGAGAAGATGAAATGAATTTGAATGTTTGAGAGCCATCGGGCTGTGTGAGTGATTCTTCTCCCCCCCCCCCCCCTTTCTTTATGCGATTCCTCTCTCTCCCCTGCAACTCTGAATTTACCTCAAAGATTCTTCCCTACCCTTATCGGCCCTCCATCATAACTATTGGCTATACCCTTAGGAAGAACGTTTTCTGAGCCCGTAAGGTAGCTCAAAAGTCCTCGTGATTTGCTAACTCTATGTTTTAACAGATCCAGATGGCTTTTGCATCTGAGGTCAAGGCTCTTTCAGTATTTCTTACTCCGTTTATCTAATAAATTTGCTTTCCATTTTAAAAGGGGGAATTTTTTTTTTGCTTATGTAAATCCCACATTGGTTGTGAGTGAAAAATCCATTTCCCAATATACCCATCAACAACCTCCTCTCATCAGATCAGTATTTTTAGATGGAGATCTACAAGGTATTAGAGCAGGTACCCACCTACACATTAAAGGGGGGATGTAATACCCCATCGCATGTGAATGAGAAATCCCTTTCCTAATATATCTGTGAACACCCTCCTCTCATCAGATCTACCTTTTACGACAGACAAAAAGGTGGAGCAAGAAGCTGAGAGTGAAGAAAACACTTGAGCTACTGAGGACACCAACAAAGTTGCAGCAGAGGTTTGAAGTAGACCCACCATTGTTGACGATACATGGTGGGGTGTGCATGAGCCAATTTCTGTGGAACCAAGGACAGGACACTTCTTTCTGTTGTATCAGAGCATATCGGCAACAATTGGTGACGTCAACTTAGCAAATAGCCAGTTTTGGAGTGCCACAAACCCCAAGCTAAACAAGCAGAAGCAGCAGCAGCAGCAGCAGCAGCAGGTCTAGTAACTAACAACAGTAACTACCAGTCTAACATTGCTAAATCCAATCGGTGTTGCCAGCTGACCAAAGCCTGGACAGGGAACACCCAAGTGTCCAAACACCCAAAGGAAGCCTCTGGTCTGGGATCATTCCCCACTCTAGGTAATATGGTCCATAGAAATTTTCTTAACACATATGATGCTTATGGCTATCATTAATGGGGAGGCGGCCAATAAAATTAGGTGTCGACAATAACGTTAGAGAAGAAGTACAAAAGGCATTGGTAAGGGAAATCTACCACCCACGCAAGCTCAGATTGGCAATCACTGGCCCCATTGTCTGGTCAACTGTTTTGTTCCACAAGTGAGCCAGCTCCATGCGAGTTTTCTTTCCAAATTTGGGCTCTTGCATCTGCATCCAAATTAAACCCCACATTATTGTCATAGCTTCCCCAACGCACCAATAAAAATGGTTAGCTGACAGAAAATCTACTGTTTTCAGAATTTTGTATAAAAAATGTCATATTTCTTAGGTGGATCCTATCCTTCCCCCATTAGATTGGATAATAATTCTGATCCATTTCTCCCAATCTCCTCAGTTAGTGAACATGCATGTTAGCACCTTCGGATAGCATGATAAAGGTGACCCAAGGCGTTGGAGGGGTCCTTAGGCCACAAGGCACCCTAGGCTTGCGTTAATGACTATGTCTAATTGACAATTTAATATGGTAATGTATATCTGCAACATAAAAGCCTTATCAATGCAATATGATATTATTATGCTAGTAATGGCCTTATATGAGAAAACCAACATATAATAAACAAAGCATAGGATATAATATAAGCATATTCATCCAAACAACAGAGCACTAAACATAAATCAATGTAAACTTGTGAAGTGTCAACAAGGTGTATTGTCACCTTGGACCCAAGAAAGAGCTTGGATTCCTAGGCGATGCCTAGGAAATGCCTTGACAATCATGCCTTTGATAAATACAATTTTGATTTGATCTTGTTCTAGATACAATAGCAGCATGATATACCAAAGGCACTTCCAAAAGAAAATTACACCATTTATGTTGTGCACATTACACCATCAACTTATGGAGTTCCTATTATTTTGAATCAATTCAACTCAACCAAAGCCTTTCAGAAATTGGCCGGGGTTCAGAACACAAACCTTGCCTGTCTATTCCACTATAATTGTGTGGAATTTTTTTTCCTTTTTTTTTGATACATATTTAAATGGGTTCTATAGATTTTATGCTGGCTACCAGCCTGACACAACATTCCTCCTCCATCCACTTTGAGAGCAATAAAACAAGAACACAATGGCAAGTTTGCAGAGTCTGTACATCTACTGGATAAAAACTCATGCATAAAAATAGATACAAGTGTTAGTTCTTCTACAATACCAGTTGTAAGGAGTAGGGACCAAACAAAGCAATGAAGGGCAAAAGCATCTATCCTGGTAATGGACTGTATTTAATTTACATTACCAGAATGATCCTTACTCTTGGAACAAAATTTGTGACATGTAAAAGTAAATTTAAAAACAGTGGCAAAGGATGCCATTAATAAATTCCATGTGCTATTAATGGTTTTATGTTCTGGTGATTACATACTAATCTTGTATGAAAAAGCTTGTTGCTCTCTCTAGGGCTTTATTGAGTTAACAGGTTCCAAGCATTGTGTAGAAGTGTCCTTGAGGTAGAATATCAATACTGGCAGATATCAAGAATGAAAATATCAAGCTGCTTAAGAGATTTCTCATGGATTGGTGGAACTGAAACTGGATAATCTAAATGAAGTCATCCATGAGGATTTAAGTAACTCGGACCAAGAAATTGAAGATTATTTGAGTTTGCTTAGATGTATCCTAGGTGTAAAATTGATCTTGTATGTATCTAGATGATCCTAGGATGTAATGATCCGAATGCTCAAGCTCAACTCGTCACCTATGGACTTAACTCGAAAACCTAAGATAGGTGTCTTATAGTGTAGACTAACTACGTCAATTGGACCTAAATTGTGACATATATCATGGATCTTGACTTAGCCCATTGGTAACCTGAATGAACCTTACATTGGTTCACTTGGAATGGTATGAAGGCCATTTGAAAAATCTAACTGATATGCTACAAAAGGTCAATACATGGCCACTGACAACACTGGTGGTCGATGCCTAGGCCAATCGCCTATGTCTAGAGAAATCCACCGGTGTGCACCCGAGCAATCAATTGGGACAAGATTGGCTGGTTACTGAGAGCATCTTATGTCAAACGGATGTGTTTCAGAAGAGCGGTACCATAGACCTGTAGTTCCCGAGAAGGTATTCTTTGAAATCTACAGGCAGCGGCCGAGCAGCTCTGGTTTTCATTCGACCAATATTCAGAAAATAGGCTGTTTGAAATCATCATTTACATTGTATGAAACAAAAGTGCATTTAGTCAGGACAAGAAAGAGATGCGGAATTGCAAATTCTATTTAAAACATGTAGAACTGTTTACTCTTTTCCGCATTACCTAAAGTTAAGACCAACGTAGTCTAACAAACAGCTCCAAAAATTAAGACCAGCAAAAGATCTAACAGCCTATTTGCTTTGCCTCCAATAATCAATCAAAGAACATTTATAATCAAAGAGCTAGATCAAAAGTACAGTTTAATACTAGTGTGAAAGGGTAATGCAAATAAATTCACCTGAGGATGAGATTTGTAATGGGACTGATTTTCTGAAATTAAGCTATAGATGCTCTTTCTCTGCTCAAAAACTATGATACCCGTGAAGATACTGCCCAAGGCTGCACCAAGAAGACGTTCCTGCTTAGTAATAACAACGAAAATTTCAATTTTCATAGGAAAATCATTCTCTCACTAATTTCATTTTATTTCCTCTTTGGTGAAACTTGAAGTCATTCAACTATTCTGGAGATTTGAAAACCAACAGTGCTTCCAAGATGAACTACGTTATGATCCAATCATTCAACTTAATTCTCAGAGTGATGACTAAGGAGAGGGGTTTGTTGGATTTCACCTGAGCAAGAAAGCTAATCATGGTGGTCTCCCGTGTGTTCTTCCTCTGCAACTACAATGCTTCGTCTTCCAAGGCCAAACTACGCAAAACTGCGAAACCCCACGAACGAGTATCGTAGAATAGTCTACAAACCCCCCAAAAAATGAAAACTAGTCTACAAACCCCCATCCCTTGGTGTTCAAATTGTCTACTAAGTGGTAAGGTGCAGTCAACATCTGACGGCTGAGAGTATCCGGGCGTATGCTTCAAGGGGCTCTCAGTCACCCAATGCTAACTGCACTTGTGTAGTGATTGTGGACGGTTTTCACGCAATCAATGTGAATGGATTGATTAGATTTTTAGGTGAAAATGTGGATTGGGTTTATTGGATTGTGATAAATTGGCACTTCATCTCAACCATATGACCTAAGGTTCGTCCTATATTTAATTTTTTTTGATAAGAAAAAGAAAACCCATTATTAAGACTAAGTTTTCTGTACGAGAGCTCCCCCTCTGTCATAGACAAGGGATGTGAAATGACCACCCTACTCCTCTTGAGGCACACCCCTATATCGGGGCGTTGAGCGAGCTTTTGGGGAGAAAACACCTGCCTCTTTCTAATGCTTGTTGTAGCCAAACTGTGCAAAACTGCAAAACCCCACGAACGAGTATTGTAGATGGCAATTACAGTCTATAAGCCTCTCGCACCCCAAAAAAAATGAAAAATAGTCTACAAACCCCCATCCCTTGGAGTTCAAATTGTCTACTGAGTGGTAAGGTCTAGTCAACATCCGACGGCTGAGAGTATTCGGGAGTATGCTCCAAGGGGCTCTCAGTCACCCAATGCTTATTGCACCTGTGTAGTGGCTGCAGACGATTTTCACGCAATCAGTGTGGATGGATTGATTAGTTTTTTAGGTGAAAATGTGGATTGGGTTTATTGGATTGTGATAAATTGGCACTTCATCTCAACCATATAACCTAAGGTTCGTCCTATATTTAATTTTTTTTAGTAAGAAAAAAGAAAAAAGAAAAAACCCATTATTAAGACAGTTTTCTGTTCGAGAACTCCCCCTCTGTCACAGACAAGGGGTGTGAAATGACCATCCTACCCCTCCTAGGGTGCACCCCTATGTCTGGGCGTTGAGCGAGCTCTCAGGGAGAAAACACCTGCCTCTTTCCAATAGGATACTTTTGGCATTTGGTGCCAACTGCCTGAAATTCATAAGTCATAGAAACACCATAGAAATGTGAATTCAATAAGACAACATAAGCCCAACCTAGAAGGAAATGGTACAAAAGCAACAAGTAGTATCTTATCCAGGATGGAAAAAGAATAGAAAGATGGAATTAAGGAATTTTTTTGGTAGTAATGATATTAACTGATGGCTGTGGACAGCAATCTCTCTTTTGTTGGAAACTGAAATCTTTTTTTCTATGTATTAAGGCTAACAACGAAACTATTATGTATTAAGGCTGACAACGAAATTATCCTCATTTTGAATTATATACCACTTGAGGCTATGCTTAGAAAAACCATGATCATGGACCCTGATTACCTGTTAAAATTTTTGGTTACTATCTAATAATATTTCGTCTTCTTTTTCCCATAAAAATAAATAAATAAGCCAAACATACATAACATGTATTAGGATCAAAGCAGCCATCACAAATGATGATTGTATGATTCACAGAAAACAGCATTTGATATTCAGTAAGAGACGTGAGACAAGATGTTATAAGATTATTACTAGCAGTAGAACCAACTAAAAGAGCAAGATCAGCCACCTATATGTAGATAATCATCATTTCACAACCTGGTTCCACTTCCCCGTGTCTGTAAAGGGTACACTAAGAGGTCACGTGAAATGGCGATGACGCCCAGCCCCACCACATTGAAACCTCAGCTGACAGTTACGAAAAGTTCAGAAGTTAAATCGTAGAGCTATATTTTGTATTTAGGCATGACCTCAATAATTTGCAGAAGTTATGTAGTTGATACAAACTCGAAATAATTCAACCCCATAAACCTGCTTACAAGGTGAGGGGACCCAAAACCATATCAATCCACATCAATTCTCCTTAAAAACGATGCAAGATCAATCCCCCCTATATGGCTGATATTGGACTATAACAGTAGTATGACTTATATAATTGCTCCATTCAAGAACCAGCCCAGAATGGCCCCACATTCTAAAGGATGTGGATGAGAGTAATTTTTAGTGATTAAAAAATCAATCACTCAAGGAAGAAGGAAGTTTCATCTTCTATGGCAACCGACCTAGAGTCTTTAAGACCTCAAGGGATGAAGGAATTTGACAACATAGATGATTATCAAATCTCGGAATAATTTACAAGTTCAGAGACACTGCAATTCCATTGTATGAACTATTACCATTTTCTTCTTTAAGATCCATATGTCCATGGATGAATCATATGATAAGAAGGAAAGATGGTAAAATCTATTGCAACAGTGGGATAAGGAAAGGCCTAAATCAAAGTTCAAACTCAACAAGATGTCTAAAATGTTCAAAATTTTGATAAGATATGCTGCAGAGTGTAGGATTTAACAAAATTGACATCATTCATCGTGTTCAATCAATCAATGAAGCCAGACGCAAAATAGAACATGTCAACGTGAATATGCATACGAAGAAGATGGAATAGACGCAAATACTAGAAACTGTGATGACATAGAAGCAAAGTCTTAGTTTCTGATCATTCCCTCGATGACAAGCTATGTTTAACATCATATCGTTGGATCATCTTTGCATTGCAGACTAGGAGCCCTTGAGACTTCGAGTAATGTTACAAGATCATTAGCAAGGAGTCATAGCCTGAACTGTTCAAAGCAGAGCTCAACCGAAAAGACAAGATCCTGGCCACTGAGTCACACCATGCTTGCATTCCTTTGGATGCAAACCAGCATAGAACGGAAAAATTAAATACAACACAACAAGAACACAAGTCAAGGTTTCTGTAATCAAAGAGGCTTATACATACCTAGATCATTTCTTATCAATCTCTGATATCCCCAAACCAAATGTTCTTGTCCTAAAGAAATTAGGGGGCTTTTGTTCCTTCACATCCATCACATTTAACTATACTACATAACTTTGCACAGGAGAAAAGCTGGGGAAGAGGAAGAGTAGAAAAGTTACTATAGTTACAAGCCACAAAGCTACCATTTCTCCCCATTCTTCCCCAAAAAAAACACAAAACAAGCCAAGAATGAATTGCCAGACAAAGACCAGATAAACAGGGGTTCCCCACTTCTTACTGGTGGGATGGGCCTTTGTGCCTCCAGTATCACCCTCCTACCATTACTCCAATTTTAGGTCCCAGGCAGAGATCTCTACCTAACATTAACACCAACCAAGATGCAAGTGAGTAGAGCACTAAACAAGTTTGAAAGCTGTGATAGGATCAAATATATTGACACTGAAGAGACCTTGGACCCCATGAGAGGTGTTCATTGTATGGTGAGGGCCCTGTTTGGGGCCTGATTCACTGGTATGCCTCCCCACTGCTGACCTGAACAGTCGCCTTCCTCCACCCTTTCCTCTGTAAGCGAATGAAAATTTGACAGTGAGAAGTCCTGATGATGTTGGTAGCACCCACTGCCATTGAAGTACATATCCTGATTGACAAGTCCCTTTACTTCTTTCTGATAATTGGAAGAACCTATTTTAGCAGTTAACTCAGATGACAATGCTTCAGAACCCAATGAATTCGCTGACTGGGTAGAGGGGGCTGCACCAGAACCCGTGCCCTCAGGTGCAGAATTAGTGCCATTATTGTCAAGTTTCTTTGTGTTAAGAAAACGGCCTCCACAACCCCTTGCTCTTTTCATCGCATGCTGGTGCCGAGATTCATGAAGGTAAGGCTGTAGAAAAATTACAAGCTGACCAGCATGTCATAACCGGAAAGAATTTCTGATACAATGAAACAAACCCATGTGCAAAGTAAATGATAGGCCTTCTTACCTATTTAGTTCACAAAAGAACTGAGACACATGTTTTTTTTTTTTTTTTTTTTTGGGGGGGGG
>NC_056561.1:45426040-45427967 GCF_013358625.1 Macadamia integrifolia | reverse complement strand
GGGGGTGGGGTTGGTGTGGTGGGTTGGGGTGTGGGGAGTAAAAACCATTAATTCCATCCCCTATGGAGGAGAAAAGAATTAGGTTTAAAAAGCAAATGAGAAAGGAATAATTATTTTGGGAAGAGAATTAATCCAGAGGGCAGAGAGCTGAGCCCCAGAGCACAATAGGGTATAACATAATCTCATAAACTAGGCTCCCAAGAAACCATGAAGTCAAAGAATCCTTGAGAAACAACTCTGACCAAATAAGGTTACAAGAGCGCACTACGTGGTTGCTAATTTATTTTACTTTCCATGTTTTGTCCAGGGGAGGTGAACATTTTGCTTCCTCCCTTCGAATAAAATTCAAACTTCACACAAAAAAATAAATACACACTACCTCTGTTGTGCATAATTAACTGATAATGTACAAATTTAAGGGCATTGTCCTCTTGCACAATTAACTCAGTTGCTTACCTCATAAACAAGTGCCAGGGCACTCTCACAGATGCATTCTTTTCCAGAAATGCATTCCTGCTAACTGTTACAGCCATAGGAGGCCAAACCCAAAGATAAATAGAAAGCAGACCAAGAACACGAGCAATAGAAACCCTTTTGTGAGGTCTTCACTAAATATTTAATGCTAATTTAAATACTCAAATCTTCAGGAGGAGGAAGACATTCTAAAATTGTTAGAATGCTACCTTCCATAAAGAACGTAGACTCTCCTCACATTTTCCTCAGTTTTTGTGACAGTTAATGCTATATATTTTAGGTTCTGGTATCGAATCGAATCCGAAATTATGCCATGTAACCCAATTATTTACACACCCCTCATTTTCTGCAACCATCTGCAGTTCATAGAATCAAATAATTCTCTCTCTCATCGATAGATGAACTGATAATGGATCCAGATCTTTAAATATCTGATGTAATGCACACCACATGAGGGTACATTATTCCACCCACCAACGCCCCTCCCCCACCTCCCCCCCACCCCACAAAAAAAAAAATAATAATAATAATTTTATGTGTTGGGTTGACATTAACAGAAGTTGCCAAGAAATATGAAACAATCTGATTCATAAATAAGGGTGAGCAATCATAGTTGATTGAAAACTTGATTATTTTAGCAATGTAAATTGTGTACCTTTCTGGCTTTAATCAGTTTCCTTTCTTGTTCAGCCTTCGCACGTGACTCTCTCCGCCTTAGAATTCCATGATACTGCTTGGCATTCACATAAACAGGCTCCTCTGCCATTTCGAGGGGTAAAGGCATTCTGCTATGATGCATTCCAACCAAACGAGGATGTGCCTGACAATTAAAGGGAATTATTAGGCAGAACTTTCATGGCTACAAACAGCTATTAGCCAAAAGTTTTTCCTTAATGGCATCATTGATCTCATTAGTGCAGACTGCAGAGTGGATCGAATCTCCACACCCGAGTAAATAAGTAACAAATATGTACCCACGTCACAGACGTCCTTTCAGATGACCCAGAAATGAGAAAAATGGGATCTCACTCAACAATATAAGAATAAAAAAAATAGAACAGATGCATGAGAGTGGCCTTCACATATATAACAAGTACATAGAAACCAGATTGCGGCCCAACTAATTGAATGTAGCAATAAGATTAATCAACCTGACTAGACAGGTCTGACCAATTTAATCATATATGCACAGAAGACCAAAGGCTGCATACCAATGCCTGAGTTCCATATGCAGGCACTAGTCCCCCATAATACGGATCAGAATATGTAAACGGAGCACAAGCCTGTTAAAGATAAAAAAAGAACATTGACACTTTCAGCAGTCCTGAATACTCAAAACCACACAAAGAACAAATCCATGATTTAGTATACTGCAACAGATGACTAGCTGAGGAAATGAAGCAGTAACATCATTGAGAAATCAATTTTTTTTTTTTTTTTTTTTTTTTTTGGG
>NC_056561.1:45407519-45426020 GCF_013358625.1 Macadamia integrifolia | reverse complement strand
GTTTGGGGGGTTGGGGGGTGGGGTGTGTGGGTGTGTGGAATGAGGAAACGAGAGATAAATGGCCAAGTTCCCACTGGATACAGAAAAGAAAGCTCTTACAATTGAGTGACCAACAAGTTCAAGTTGAGTAGGAGGTACAAGGCATCCACCCATTGTTGGAGCTATTCCATCTGAGCCTGAATGTAATCCATACATAACACAGAAGAAAATAATATAAAATTAATATACCAAAAACTACAAAGCATATCAATAGGAAGATCTACAAAACATTTAAGTATTTAGCCCAAGTCAACTGACGGTAAAAGGAAATGAGAAAAAGTAAAAAAGGCCAACTGGCATTTAAACCCATCCATTTTAGAATGGTAGTTTGATCATTTATCTTTTTACACATTTCTACTAGATCACCAGAGAAAGCCTGATAATTATGATGTCAATTGGTTATTCTTAACTCTTGGTTGAAAAAATGTGACAAGTAGGTTTCATCAGTCTTCTTTCATTTCCCATGAAATGTTTTAGCACAAACTGCTTTATCGGAAAAACAAGCCAACAGAGAAAAGTTTGGAAGCACATCACCAAATCAAAATATGTTCAAAGGAAAAATTGTCTCCAAAAGGGTAAAAATTAAGAGAATATGACTTATTTAGAAGTAAACAACGAAAGAGTTGAGTGACAAAGAGGAGCGCTCAATTTCGCTAGTTGATGATGCAAATAAGCCAACTAGAAAAGGACCCAGAAAACAGAGGTCCAGGTTCTGAGGAAAGAAGAAAGAAGAAACCTGAGGAGATGCTTGGCTAGGTATTCTTTAGCCAACTTAGGAGTACTCTATCCATGTCAAACACGGGCATGCAGTATCAGAGATATTTAAACCCCATCTACTTCCACACACACACACACACACACACACCAAAAGAAGAAGAAGAAGAAGAAGATATGCTAACACCCAGGAGAAGTCTATTCCCATACCCTAGATAATTCACTTAATCATGCGAGAAGGAAATAACCAGAAAAGCTGACATATACACGTCACAGTAACGGAACTTGTAGACCTTGCAGGGTTGATGTATTTGCATGGGCTGTTTCTTTAAATAAAGCGTTTACTCTGGAAATGCTTCATCCTAGGGTATTCAAACAAAACATTGGATTCCCTTTATGAAAATGCAACATGGAAGTGAAAGAAAAATTGTTTAGTATGAGTTTCCTGCCCTTACTTGGAAGTAGTGTCAGGTACACATCAGCTGTAGTGGATGATCCTTCTCAGCTGAAGCTGATGTTCACTTCTTGGCCTTCTCTGCAGCTTAATCTAAAATCTATTGTTCAGTGGAAAATATTGCTGTTTAGAAATTCTTGGAGGATGAGGAAGCAGCACATGTGATGGGGATATCCACGTATACCAGCAGCATAGGCGCAAGACCCAGCCACATATGCATTCCATTTGGCTGGAGGAAAGCTAGAAGAAAGAAGAAGGAAAGAGAGGGAGTCGAACCAGCCTTCCCAGCGCTGGGTTCGACCCCCCCTTTCCTCCCAATCGGCAGATCCTTGTGGACCCCACCAGATCCTATTTTATTTCATTACTTTACTTTAATTCATAATATTATTTAACTGTTTGAATAATTAGGAAACTAGGAATTTCTTTCTATTGGCCTATTAGGTAGTTTATTATGTCAATGATTGAGTTTCTAAATAACTCTTTTATTTTTGGTAATTTGATTCTTTATATGTGTAAGGCCATTGGCCATCTTTTGAATTAGTTAATGAAAATTTATTGAATGAAGGAAAATCCCTCTCTCTCACAATTCTCCCTCTCCCTCGTTCCTCACTCTCGTTCTCTCTCTTTCTGGACTTTCTTTCTCTTTTTCTTACCTTCTCTCTCTCTCTCACGACACCCTTTCTCTCTCTCTTTCATCCCTTACCTCTCGGTTACTGCTGCTGGCTGTACCTGCTGTCCGTGAGTTGCTAAGAGCCCCAACATCATCCACCAAGCTACCTCGACAACACCAAGGGTCCCTATTCAATAGGCTGGACTTTTCTTCATCACTAACAGTGGACTGCAACTCTTTATTTTGGAGGACCTTGGGTTCTTTTTTTTTCCTCAGATTTCGGACAGCAAGAAGGTAAATAAAACCCCCCTGTTCCACACTCATTGACTGCCTATTATCCTCATTATCTTCCCCACTGAAACCTGAAATTATTCTCTGTTTTTCAAGCCATCTATTTACTGTTATCCTAAAAAAAGAACCCCTGCTGTTACCTTATTAGTTGGCTGATTTAAGAGAGCCGCGTGGGTTACTTATTATGCTTAGTGATCTATGCTAAACCTAACACATATTTGCTGCCATGTTCCCTTCTCCATATCCCCATTTGACGCTTGAGTAGTTTTAAGTGTTTTTCATACTTAGACTATTAGTGACTGCTGCTGCCATGTTAATTAGTCTATTATTCTTGCATGTTAAATCTGTATTTTGCTGAGCAACTTTGAACCCAACCCAATTCAAGACCTATTGAGTATCCCTTGTCTAGTGGATTGACCCCTTGTAGGAAACTCAGTTGTCTAGGCCCCCCTCCCTACATCAACATGTTTGATGAAAGACTCAAACCCGGCCTTGCATGATGACTGTTATTGATCAGTATATTATAATATGGGCAATGGCTACAAACGAATTTCAAGACCTAGAAGTCTTCCCTGAGCTACCCAACAGCTGGCAATTATTCAAGGATAGACTGATAAAGAGAGAGCTGCAGCTTCTTCTTGCCCAGTTCTGCTTTTTCAATCCTTTGTTTTATTTCTGAGGAGATGCTGTTATACTGGTAAGTTCCATATTTTCTGTTATGCTCCCCCACCCCACCGCCCCCCCAAACAAAAAAAAAAAAAAAAAAAAACTCTATACATGTTCCTTTTTATATTTCTTTCCTGTTCGCATACCAAAAAGAAGTAATAGTCAAAAACAAGATTTGCATTAAGTAATTCGAAACAAATTCTGTCAAAAACTGCAGGTTTGTAAAAGCCTACAAAGATTTCCAAATCAATTAGCGGCATCCTTCTCCTTCTCCATATACAAGATGTAAGTTTCAGCTTGGAAATAAAATTAAGTTCTTGGAAGATTTGTGACAAGAAATTTTACCTCAGACAAAATTAATACAAAATTGAGTGATCCATATTGATATTGGCCAATACTGTATCCCCGCAAAACCTAAGCACAGAACTGCTTTACTTTTTCGGCAATAAATGACAGATCCATTGGCATGTACATTTAAGAAAATAATATTATATCCAAACTATACCTTTTTCTTCTTGGTTGTACTTTTAACATTGTACTTTATGGCTAACACACCCCAAGTTTGTACATTGTGACATACTATTAATGTTCAATCCCGTGTTTTGCATGAGCATATGCCTACTAATTATAGGTGTATACAATATATAGGCATACAAGAGCGGAAAAGAAACTAAATTATACTTCGACTATTTGGACCATAAAAATGTTCTTCCTATAAGTAAGAAACAAGATACACTTCAACTAATTTGATCATATCAAGATCTTAGGTAATAGAAAATTATCATATGCAAATGCAAGTTCACACTGTGAGTCTGTGACAAGGCCAAATCACAACAAATGGATGCTCCACCTTGAACAGTTCTTTGATAGAGTTTGATTCAAGCTGGGATTCTCATATGACTCACGTAATACCTCCTGTGAAAAGTCCAATAAATTTTAAAAACCATGCATCTCACTAGAATCCTGCCACAAAAAATTAAGGGGTTTTGAAATGAATCAACATTAAAATCTTAACTGTTTCCAGAGGTAAATTGGAAACTGACCGCCCAAACTGAACAAACATGCAAGGCACTATTTCCCCTTTTCCTCTCTTATATCCAGCTACAGAATTTTGAAGCCCAGATAATCTAAGATTTGAAGCTAGGATTATTCCCTAATAGGAAGTCGAAACTGCTTTCCACTGATTCAGAGGGTAACAATTTTCTTTATTCTGAGAAGGAAATGAAAATATTATCTAGCAAAAGATCTCATGGATAATATGATGAAACATTGAGATGAAGTACCAGATAGTGGTGTCGGAGAAGTCTGTGTTTTTGTACTGACATCAGCCCCCTTCACCAGCGCACCGTTGGCTTGCAATTGGGTTGCCTTGCAACCCACGCTGTCATTTGCTGCTTCCATTGGAGGTGATTTTGATGCATTATCCCCTACCACAGCTGGTGGGACAGCATTATACCCGATACCACACCACCAAGGTTGAGAAGAGACTGTGGAAGGTGGAATGCTTTGTGCTCCAGGCTCTAGTTGATTAACATTTTCAGAATTTGGCTCCATGCTCTACTTAACTTCGGAAAGCTTTCAATTTTCTACCCAAGAACACCAACAAAGGGATCAGGAGTTATAACACATCCACCACATTTAAGAAATCTGTTTCTATCAAAAGAACTAGCAATAATCCATAAAAAATAAAATAAAAAAAAATAAAAATAAAAAGGGAGGCCAGATCGACAGCAAATCCTTTCTGATGAAACCTGAACTATGCCACCAAGTACATCAATAACCCTTACTCTGCCCAACTAACCCAACAGGACACAATTGAAATCGAAATTATCAGAAATGCAACTAATACACTACTAAGAAACACTTAAATAGTCAACCCCCACAACCCCCCCCCCCCCCCCAAAAAAAAAAAAAGAGCCGTTGATCTCTACAGAATCACTAAACCAACTCTCGCACTCACCAAAGCCAAAAATCTACTCAAATCAACAATAGCCTGTTCTCAGACAAGAATTTCAAAACCCTAATCCCGAAAAACAGGAGAAACTCAAAGAAATCATAAAGTTCAACAAAGCAAGGTTCCCACTTCCCACACACAGAACAACAACTAATCCAGTCGCAATAGTGGAGAATCCAAAAACCCAATACAAAAAAACTCAACAACTACACAAACAAACAAACAAGAGATCAACAGGACGAAAGAAACTAATAATTCAAGAATAAATCTCACAAAATGAACTTCAACCCAAAATTCGCCTTGAGACAAAGCATTAAACAGCATTAAAGCAAACAAACAAATCCAAAACTAAGAAAGTCCAAATTTACACTACCCGCAGCTTCATCTTTGAATTGCTTGTAAAAGATACTCGAAAGCTATTACAGAACTTACCGTTCAGAACAAGAAGCAAACAAACCGTACGATTCGCTGCAACTGAATTCAAAGCTATCAATGTAAATTCATCTCACTCGTATTTCTCTGCAATTCTCAAGGAGAAACTGAAGCAGTAGGAAAGAGAGAAAAAGAAAATGAAAAATAATCAAAACAATTTTGGGAAATGTCCGCGAAGGTACACTAGCACCCCCGGCTCCGGTGCGGTCCCGGTCCCCCTTCTCTCCATAGTCTCTTCTTTTTGGTCTCTTCTCACGTGAAATGACATTTCTGTCCACATGTAAAATCATTTTATTGCTCCGGTGAGTCCACATCCTTCACAAACCATTGTTGGAAAACCAGGTTTTTCGACCCGACTCATCCGGTCAAAAACCTAGCGAGTCGACCTGGTTAAACCCAGTCGGGATATATGTGTGTGTGTAAATAAATGATAAAAATACAGAAAAACAAGAAAAATGCAAGAAAAAAAATCACATGTCAATAAGTCGAGGGTTGCAAGCAAGAATCTTTCTCTTGATTAGAACATTAGGTTATGGTTAAAGATTAGAAAATATAAATTATATCTTCTAACAATCCAACTTCCAATAAATTAAGAACTTTGAATTTAGGAATACGAGAAGTTTCTTGTGTCACAAGCTCCTTTTGGTAAAAGGAAAGGAGTAGGAGAAGTTACTAAGTTAGGAGTCTTAGGATTTGGGATTGTAAAGAGATTTTATTTTATATATATATATTTTTAAGTGCCTTTTGGTATAATGACCAGATTCGATGGGTTTTTCAAGACTAGGCGAAGAAACCGAGTCAATGTAGAATTGTCTGGACTCGTCTCGAGTCTTGTTTTTTTTTTAACACAGGGCGAGTCTTCTTGACTCTTGATCAGGAATCTCAAATTTTGACTCGACTCGGGCGAGTCTTCCTTGTCAAAACCTGGTTTTCCAACTATGCTACAAACTACAACGAACGATGAGATGCAGTGACCATTGGACAACTGAGAGTATTTGGACACGTGCCTCAAGGGACTCTCAACCACCTGATGTTTATTGTACCGATACAATGGCTGCAGACAAATTTTATGGCTTGTTGGTGTGCAAGGCTTGTTCAAACTACAAAGAAGTCTCTGATAATATTGGGAAAATTTCTCAGTCAAATGCGTTTCCTACACCCTCTCACAATATTTATTAATGGAAAAAAGGTTTATGTGGAGGAGTTTACCCCTCTATGCCAGATAAATGGGGTAAATGTAGGGGTGTCAATCGGTCGGGCCTAACCAGGCCTGGTGGTGTGAAATCCTTACATCGTGAACGCTCGTTTACTTAAACAGGCCTTGGTTTGGAGGGCATGGTAGGGTTTGTAGCTTTAATCGGGCTACCTTAAACGGGTCTTATACGGGCTATAGGCCTATTTAATTCTAAACGGGCTCTAAACAGGCTTATCTTAAAATTATTTTTTAAGCGAATTAAACTATTGACTTTAAAACTAATGGAGGATAACATTCACAATTCCGGAACTATATCCAAGAGAATCATGTTTTTAAAATATAATAATCTAAGTTACAAGAATTACACTCTTCTTAACAATTGACTGATCCAAGAACATTACAAACCTGAAATTGGATTTTTGATTCACTGGTATACATAATACAATGAAAGAAAAAACCTACTTTGGGCAGCAGTCTTCCCCTTCAATTATTACACTATTTTGGGAGTTGTTTAACTATGTTAGTTTTTTTTAGATATTTTGCACATTGTTTGTGCTCGATCTTATTATTTCAATGAAAACCAAACTGCATGTCTGTGCCAAATGTTTATCTTTTTCTCTATGTTGTTTTTCTTCACAGTAAAATCACAAAGGTCACCATATTTCTCATTGAAAATCCTATATGTCCATTGTGTTGTAATCAGCTATTAGTTTAGTCCTACTTATTCCTTACTCATATTTTGTAGTATTAGTGGTAGAATAGATATTTACAATTTAAGCATTTTTCTAAAGGGGGTCGGGTCGATCGAGCTAATTGAGTCGGTTCTAACGGCCTACTTAAGTGAGCCGGGCCGATTGGGCGCCCGACAGGCTACTACTCTGCATCGTAAATGCCTATTTAATAAATGGGTTATGCTTAAGCTAGACACGTTTATTAAACGGGCCGGTTCAGGTCGGACCATAAGCAAGTCGGGTAGGGTCGGACCTACCTATGCGGGCTCAGGATTGACACCCCTAAGTAAATGATTGGCATGCCCCTCATGAAATGAAAAATGATATATTTGCGAATGCATTCTCATGCGCTCCTGTTGGCCCTTGTGCATAGGAATTGCACTCCCCAATAAGAAAGATTCCCTCCACATTTATTTATTGAGACATAGAATCCTGCTCAATTGCGTTCCCAGTCCCAAACACATGGGGAATTAGGGGTGGGGTAGAGGCATCTTTTCATAGCCTATACACCACTTCCCCATGAGTCTGGGCCTGGGGAATGCAAGCAAGTAACATTCTTTTCCCCATATTTTTTATTATATTTTGACAAAAGATTTTGTGCATGACTATACACATAGTGGTCAGATAGAGTTGAGATTCCACAAAAAAATATATATATATATAGTCGAGGGGTGCATCATAGATCCTCATCACCATCTAATGACATTCCTTTATTTTTTTTTTTTCTTAAGAGAAAAATGTTATTGTAAGAAGATGTAAGGAATGTCATATGAGCAAACTATTTTCTTACTTTTAGTGAGAGAATTCTTCGAGCAAGCGGCATAGAGGAATATACCAATGAGATTAGACAAAATAGTATCATACATTTATATGACAAACCCTATTTTTGAGAAAGGATTCTTAATTTAAGAGCATATATTTGCAATCAGATACATTGATGTAAAATGACCACCATACTTCTCTTGATCGATATCCCATGGTGATCTCATAGGCCGGGCTATGGTGCACGATCCACGCTTTCGAGTCCGGACAAAGTTCATTTTTCTCAAAAGAGACTTGTTACGGGTGCCAAGTCATATGGAAGAAAAAGAAGAGGCAAATTAATCAAGGAGCAAAATTTATCATAAATAAATAAATAAATAAATAAAGACACTATGAACTCCGAAGTCTGAAATCGATATCTTCAGGTACATGCGCGGACACCGGATTGGTGGAACAACGTGTCTTATCCGAACAGAAAAGACAATGGGACCCACAAGCTATCAAGTCCACCACGCGGCGACAAAAGCAACCAGTTGTTTCTCAATTAACGGTGGAATTGACGGTGCTCCGCCATTAACAAACGGCCTCCTCTTGTCTTTGGCTGACTCGGACTCTTTCCCGAATGTGGGACAGTGGGAGGCAAGGCAATCATGGAATCGTTGACGGAGACCGTCAAATACCACGCTTCCCAATGTACAAAAGTTACTAATATTTAAATGGTCGCCTCAATAGTTAACCACGTGGCGATCAGTCGCAATGGAGCCTAAGAACAGGTCACTGGTGTGAAAACGTGGTGTGGTGGTGAGTGGGGGTGAGTCTAGTGACTGGTGAACGAATGGATCAAGGTAATGGTATCGGCATGGTATCGGCTGTATCGTCTATATCGTCTATATCGTCTATACATATCAATATTGCTAATCGACATGGATTAAAAATATCAGCAAAAATGGGAAAACGTGGTGTGCTTTTAAATTTACGTCCAATATAGACCCAGTACGAGAGTGGATCAGGTCCTCATACAAGAATCATTCTTGAATGGGTTTGATCCGCACAAATAGAATTTATTCAAAGACAATCTCTAAGGTGGATTTCATCATTGTGAATTAGAGCATATGAAAGCTTGATCCACAGTCCCTAATATTAAGGGGTGTTAATTGGTTTAGTTTTGGTGTAAGCAGTTTGGTTTGGTTCAATTCGATACAAGATTTTTTAGGTAAAACTAAAATCAAACTATTCATTCATTCATATATTGAAACTAAAACCATTTACAAATTGTTTGGTTTAAATGGTTTCAATTTAAACGATTTTTTTTTAGTAAGTGTTTAATATTTTTTTTTTTAATTGAAACATATGTAAACTTAATATTGAATGATTTAAACCTATAACAGATATGTTATCGGTTTAATGTTTATCAACGGCTTCAATTTTAAAATCAAAACCGAACCACAATTTCAATTTTAAAGCTAAAATTAAACCATTTATTAAATGGCTTCACAATTTTGATGTAAATGACTCAATTGGATTTCGGTAAATAATTTTGATTCAAAGTCACATTCTTACCCAATACGATGTGATTTGAAATATATCAATATCGATATCAATGATGACTGATATTTACATTACTCTTGTTGGACCTCCATTTGTTTCCATGTAAAAAATAAAAAATAGATTCTTTAGATAAAATATGATTTCTCAGTGTTTGTTTTAATCTCTAACCTAAGATAGTATAATGAGTTCCTCCATTTTTTGGAATTGAAGCAACATAATTCGTAATTCAATTCTCTCCAAAAATGCTCAAAAGTACCATGGACAATGGGCATTACCTTGCAAGATATTTACTCTTGATTTAGAGTTAGATTATATTGATACCCTTCTAATATTCTGCTCCATGGATAATGTTAATCTTTGATAAATAGAGCAAAGCTCCATGCTAAGAATAGATCTATTGTTTTATTTAACCACATAGGTGAAGATAGATAATCCATTAGCATTAGGGGTGTCAATGGGCCGGGTTAGGTTGGGTTTCTTAAAACTCTACCCCAACTGTAAGGTCTCTTAACTCAAACATAACCCAACCTAGCCTTCGGTTGGGTTGAAATATCTCAGCATAAGCCCAACCTTGTCTGGTTTAGCCCAACCCAATCCAGCCCAACCCTAATGGACCCTGATTGGGTCGGGCTTAGCCTAACCAGCCCAGTACTATTGCTTACTAATATTTTTTTCCTTTTTTGGTGAGTACTTTTGGTTACACTTGGTTGCTTGATCTTTGATACATTGCAAAGGCCAAAAACCAATGTTTCATATATATATATATATATATATATATTGTGGAAAGCGAAAGATTTTTTGTAGATCTTTTTTATTTCAACCCAGACCCAACTCAACCGGGCCTCGGGCCTGAAATTCTCAACCCTAATCCACCTTTATGAGCTGAAATCTTAGCCAAAGCCCTATTTAAGCTTGGGCTGATCGGGCTTTTTTGATACCCCTAATTAGCACACTTCACAATACTACTATGGGGAGCTACACCTTAATCAAAAGGACCATCCAATGAAGTGCTACAATAGCAGTACCATCACAACGAAGAGCTACAATACCATCCACCGGATTCACCCACGAATAAGTACGTGACACTTGTATAATCCATATAGCTTGTACCCTCCTCTTGTGCACCAAAAACCTTTTTCTTCCATCTACACCCTTGAAAACGATAGAGAGTTACATCCAATAAAAATTATCTGCCTTTAAATCTCGAACAATTAATGATTTCGTTCTAATGTTGTTGTGGAAACATCTAAAATTTCTTTCTTTCCATAAATGAGAAATAGTAGCACATAATGCAAAATTACCAAATTAATCCAATAGAATCATTCCCACAATACTTTTGTGCCATCCATGTAGCTTCCCTCAAAAGATTATGCCCCCATGTCGTATACTTGAACATATCTATATGGTATCTCTCAAACTCGAGATGTGAGAAAGAAAGGATCCTTGTTTTCTATTCCAGCCCAACAAAAGCAGAAAAAAGTAGTGCAAGAGAATAAGATATATGCCAAAATAGCATGTTTGGATCTCATTTAAGGGTAAAAGAACGTTCCTGGTTGCATGGCCCTTTTGTTTAGACATAGAAGGGGAAAAATAATGCTCCCACCCTCATGGAATATAAAAATCCACCCATTGTTGATGCCCATGTGCGTCCTCTCATTGATCCCATGTTGATGCAGGGTTGTGCGACCAGTTCTTTTGTCCCTCATTTAATTATGTGATCTCCAGCTTTTTCATTGGAGCCTTCTCTCAAGATGCTCCTTCTTCCATTCTAAGAATTTTGTTCTAAATAGTTGAATGGGTGCAATTCAGGTTATGTTGCGTTGGCCTGGGTTGGCATTTGATTACTTTTGAACAGGTTGAGACTTAGCCTGGATCTGATGTGCTTCAAGTTCAAGCCAACATTTCTCATGGGCCTGCCTAACTTTGACGGTTGAAATCATTTCAACATGTTGAGTTTCGTCATATGTATCCTTATACATATATAGGCTACATTTGGCGGCAAGGGAAATGCAAATATTTCTATTGGAAGTGATATATATATATATTATTGCAAGGAAAATGAAACATAGTTTACAGAAAATACATATTTCTCTTTCCTTTCTTCGCTTTCCTTGCAATCAAATGAAACCTTAACTATTTGGAGGAACGAGGAACCAAAAAAACGAGTGACCTCTTAACTATTGGGTGATCCTTAATGATCTTAATGTTATTATCTCCTTCATGTTGGATTCTCTTACGACTCGCCAATCTTGGTAAATCTTGAAAGCGTGTATTCCTATCTTTCATGTCTTATAAGATAGGAGTCATTTTCCAGAGAAAAGGTTGGTCAATTGGGAGTCCATTTCGCCCTTGATGCAATGAGATCCTCCTTCACATTAGTCAGGATATAGAAAGAGTTTCCACCATAGTGCTTTATTTTTTGGCTATGGTCACTGATCATTTGATTATTACAAGTCTGAAATTTTGGAAAAAGTTTCTCTGAGCCATTTGTGTACTCTATGCCCCCTTACATAGAATTTTTCATTCACTTTTTCTTTAGAGGGCATGGGTTACCTCTAGGGGTGTCAATTCCTAAACCGAACCGGTAAAACCGGCCGGACCGAACCGATAACAACCCGGACCGAACCGAACCGAAGCCTTATTGGTTCGGTTCGGTTTCGAGTATTGTAACCCCAAAACCAAACCGAACCGCACCGAAAACCGGATGAACCCGAAACCAAACCGAAACCGGCTCAAAACCCGGACCGAAACCGAAACCAAACCGGTAAGAAACCGAAACACTACAAAATTCATTAAAAAAAATCAAAATTTGAATAGTTTTGTATACATTTGTATGGAAAATCGAATCCAAACTAGACCAAAAACCAAAACCAACCCGGTTACAAATCGATTTAAGAAACTGAAGTTCAACAATTCATCATTTGGTTGTTTCCTAATGGCTCCATACCGGTTTAAAAAACCGATCCAAACCGAAATGAACCTAATAAATCCAAACCGGTACCAACCCGAACCCAAACCGCACCGAAGCCGACACCGGACCGAAACCGATAAATCCTTAATGGGTCGGTTTCGGTCACTTCCAAACTCACACCGAAACCGGTGGAACCGGACCGAAACCGCACCGACCCGGACCGTTGACACCCCTAGTTACCTCGATGGCTTAAAGACTCCTTACCTGGCTATTTTATAGAAAGGGATCAATCAACTATAGAGGCTAATTGACATACATGATATTTTATCTTCAATCAAATTGCTCATTATATATGAGGTTTTTCCCCTTATTTTCTTAAAGGAAAAGGTTCTCTGAACTATTGGGCAGGCTACACTAGTTAGGATGCTTTTGCTCTCATCCTCATATAAAATGATCTCTTACCTTCTTATGTACGATACTATTTTATCACACCTCATTGATACGCTTCCTTATACATCTTGCTCAGAGAACTCTTCCCCATTACTTAAATATTAATAGTTTCTAACACAATTGATTTGTTGATAGCCACCAATTTTGAATGTTATTTTGAGAGGAATGGATATCCCATGGGGTGAACTTTTTTTTTTTTTTTTGGGCTGTTTGTGCAACTTGACTCCCACTGGAAATAACTAAAATAATTTTCAGAACTGCTGGAATTCTGACACAACCCCCCCACCCACCCCAAAAAAAAAAGAAAAAAAAAAAAATCTTGAATCCAACAATCTCATCATTTTTTCAAAATTAAAATAATGAGGTCTTGCAAAATCAATCAAAATTGAATCACAAAGCTATGAAAGAACTTTCTAGAACACTTGAATGCTCCATTATCAGATGCTAATCAAATAGAGAAGCATATCCTTTACAGGGTCATCAGGTTATTGTTATTATTATGTGTCCTCTTTTCTTTCCTTTGAATACTAATTTTTGTTTCATATAGCCAGTGATCTTGGCTTCGTGGTCTCATTCAACATATTTGATTGGCTGATACACTATTATATCACTCCCTATGATAGCTATAGCTAAGGAAGAAGAAAAAGCCTATAACCAAAATGACCAATGTAATAGTCTTACCATGCACTGTCATTAGTTTGACCCAAAAGAGATAAAAGAAGTTTGTCTCCTCCTTTCGGAAAGGGCTAGGGCAACCTAGGATTCTAGAAAAAAGTTGATAAGATGATCATGAAGGACTGTAATTAAATTGAAAACTAGTCCAAGTAAAGTCTATACTTGTTAAGATATGCATCATTGGAATATAAGAAAAGGTTCTCCCCACTTAGGGAGGTGTATATCAATCCTTACGCATTTTATAGTAAATTTAATAAAAGTCATCTAATCAACCCCCACCCTCATTCCAAGACAAGAAGATAGAAAGAGGAGAGAAGACAAAGTCATAAAGTAGTAGGTTATATATATCAAATCCATATAAATATCTCTCTAATGTCACCTTCAATTTGCTTCACCAACTGATACTATTGCACGTGCATATGCCAACGTGTGCATGGATTTAGATTCAGGGTATCCAAGAAGACATTTGATTTGAGCTGACATTATGTCAGGTTAGGCACTAGGGTTGCTACTTAATTAATCAATGTATTTTGATTTTTTAACCCGAAATCAATTTCACCTGAATTGAAGTTTGAAGGTTGAGAATGGAAAACCCTAGTTTGACTATGATCCAAATTATTCAATCCTAAGCGGATCCATGACATGATCAAAGGACATAAATTTTGAGTAGAAATGACTAGAAAAGCCACACTCCCACCCCTAAAGAAAATGGCTTAGGCTCTTTTATTGTGCAATAGAAGCGGCAACTTAGATTCAACGTTCTAAAGAGTCTTGAGACATGTGTTCATGTGTTGGGTTTCAGATCGAGGCACTCTAGGACGTTGGATCTATGCAATAGAGGAGTTGAATCCAAAAAAATACAGATACAATGAGCTAGCTATCTAGTTTAGATGAGTCACCTAGATCCAATAACTAATTAAGTTAAATTAAAAAGGATCAAATGGTGCCAATGGCCGGATTTGGGATGAATAGAATGTTGTTTTATAATATATATGTTATTGAAATGCTAATAATGTGTATAGTGGAGTTCAACTCATGAAAGAAATTTTCAATTTCAAATTTTGACACATAAGAAATGAGATAAGCTGATATGACTCTTTTAAGAATCAAGATCATCAGAAATCAAAACAAAATTAAACTGTCTCAAGCTCACTATGTAGAGAAAATGCTTAAGATTTATGGAGACTTTGTTTAACCATATATGAAAACATCTTTGGTTGTTGGAGGTCATTTGCAACAACAAATGGATGAAACTGTTTCTTAAAAAAAGTATTCACAAATCATTGGTTTTGTTTCATATTTGATGCACTACGCTATGCTTGACATTGTATTGGCAGTTGGTAAATTAAGCCAATAAATTCATAATCCAAACAAAGAGCATTGGCATGGATTAATTAGCTAGATTATTAAGATATTTTAAGAATAATGAGTTATGGTTTGTAGTATAATGGTAATCCGGTGGTGCTTTAAGAGCCTAGTGATAAAAATTATATTCTGACATAAGGGAATCATTAACAAATAGTGGTTATGTGTTAGCACTAGATGGTAGAGAGATTTCGTCGTAATTGATATGGTTCAAGTTCCACTGTCGATGCAGAGTTTGCATGTGGCTTTAAAGAAAGATGATATTAAAGTTGAATGACTAAGAAATTTAATGATTGATGTTCCATTATGGCATAAACTAGTGGCATTGGTATTAGTATGTTGTGATAACCAAGTTGCTATTGCTAAGACAAAAGCAATGTGTATAATGAAAAGGAAAGATAAATCCGCCTAAGACGTAACCTAATGAAGCAATATATAAGTGAAGGAACGATTAATTTTGTAAGGTCTTAAAAGAATATTGCTACCATATTTGCGAAGCGTCAAATACCAAGATTATATATTATTCATTTTAAAAAATTATTTTAAAGACCATAGCATAAGTCATGTGATGGACATCCAACTTATGTGATGGGATATCTCTGAAGTTAGGTTTAAAGGGTTAAAAAAAAAAAAAAAAAAAAAAATCATTATATGACTTATTTAGTATTACTATACTATGCTCATTTTGCTTAGAAGTAGGTCTTCACAAGTTGTATATTCAAGTCTCACATGTATGGATTCATGTATGATTCCTGGCTCGTAGAAGAAGAGATCGCCAATTGGCCAGGGGAGGTGGCCGACTGGTTGAAGCCAGACGAAATTTCCCAAGAGCATCATTTTCTAACTGTAGAGGAGCCAGTCAACCGATCAATTGTGTTTTTTCCTATTTGTATCTCTGTGAGACTTTTTTTGGGGCCTCTTTGGACAAATATGTCCAAGATGTATCTCTCTAGAACATACCTCCTCCCACTTTTTCCTCTCTTGTTCACCGCTTCACTGTTTTTCTTTATTCAAACTACTATTTTGAGAAAAATCTTTTACTTCCAATCCGTGTTGATTGAGTACTACCTTATTATATCCCAACGAGACCCAATAAACAAGTGCAACAATTACTAAAATAATTTATTGAGATTTTTTCATCTTGAAAGCCGGATATATTAAAATCAATATCGATAGGTGTTCATTGGGTAATCCAGGTCACTTTGGCGTTGGTGGGATCTTCATAGACCAGCATGGTGTGACTCTAAGATGCTTTTCATATTATGAAGGGATTGCTTCAAATTTCTGGTCTAAATTTGCTGCTTTCTTTGTTGCAATAAATATTGCTATGCTTTTGCATTTGACATGGATTTGGTTAGAATGTGACTCGAAATTGGTAGTTTGGTGTATCAAGAATGAAAAGATTCCATGGTGTTTTCATCAAGGCTGGTTATTTTAGAAGAGCTTTCTGACTAAGATTAATTGGAATATTTCACATTATTTTCGTGAAATTAATGTGGTGGCTGATGGTCTAGCAAAGCATGCACCGGCTAATAGAGAAACTTTAGTCTGGGATGCTCCTCCATGGTTTACAATAGAAGATATATGTTGGGATGCGCAAGAAAAATCACGTTATAGGTTTTCTTAAGTATTTGGCCGATTGTCTACTTTGGGGGTTGTCCTCTCTGCTGATGACAATACCGAAGGTGAGGAGGAAGACCTCAGTTCTATAGTTTTTATAGGGTTCCGGTTGGAGCTCTCCTTGTACTCTTATTATTATTTTTTTAATTTAATTATGCTACTGACCTTAAACCCAAAAAAAAAAAATCTTGAAAGTCAGATTTGCATTATTTAAATTACAATATAGTGAACATCTACGATCTTAAAGAGAGTGATCTTTGACACATCATAGCCATGACCCACCATTTCCCTTCTGGCGTTTTCTAATCCTGCATTGAATACACATTGTGTTTGATAGCCATTATAGACCATAAGACAATTTTATACGTAATTGGTGGTTTTTTTTTCCTCTTGTGGTGGTATTCATAAGTGGTTCAGGCTTTATTTGTTTTATCTCATTATTGTTTCAACCTCATCAAAACCACGAACATGAAGCAGTGGAGGAATCAGATAATTGCAGTGAGCCCAGCCACCGGCACCATTGGCAGGTAAAGAATGAAGAAAGCTCTCTCTCTCTCTCTCTCTCTCTCTCTCAAGATTTCCTAGTTTCTTGTGGTGCGAAGTTGTAGTATTAGTTGAGGAGCTGGGGATTGGTTCAAGGTATGCCACCCCTCACCCCACAATAGCCCAGCTCAGGGCATGAGATGGGCAAGGAAGCCGTGATCATGATGAGGAGAAGAGCGGGCCCACAATGGCAACAAAAAGGAGCTCCATGGTGAAGGAACCCATAATTGAAAAAGCACTACTACTTCTCTAATATTGAATGAGTGCACCGCCACCATTCTTGAAGTTTCATATCACATTCACACTCTTTCCATTATTAAATACAAAAGCTTGAATATTTGATATTTTGAAGGTAGCAAATAATGCTTCAAAGGGTACACTATAGAATCTCAGGATCTATTCAACACAAAAAGATGGAAAGAAAATCCATATCTTTATTGTTTCATCTCTGCCGACATCAAAGATGTGATTGAATAAGCACAGTATTTTTCATGGAATGAGACATAAGTTTCACTATAGTCTAAATGTATGGGTTAATTTTTTCGTACGTGCCATTATCAAAAACCCGCACGAGCTCCTTCCTCGGATTCTCTTATCAATGTTGCCTCAATCCAAGACACACAAACACACACCCCTGACACCATGATCTCACAACAATAACTTATATATAAAAAAACAAGATAGACCTGTCTAATTATTAGAATACCCGCCCGGCCCCATCCATTTTGTATATTCTCTCTCTCTTCTCTTCCTACCCCATCTATTACTCTCTCTCCTTCCTGCCCCATCGATCTTTTTTTTTTTCTCTCCCTCTTTTGCCCCATCTGCCCACCTTTAGATTCTCTTCTCTCTTCTCTCTCTCTCTCTCTCTTTTTAGGTGCCCCTCTTTCTTGAACTTGGATCCTCTTTAACACAACAGGATGTTTGACGCACATCTAGTATCCAGAAATGCCTTGGGCTGCGTGTGACCATGTTAGACTTTGTACTTGAACATTTCTGACCATTGGATGTTCGCCGGCCGCTCTGTGGTGCCAAAGAGGAATTCAGTCCTTTCTTATCCCCTTTCTACTGAATTCTGTTAACGCTATATATTTGTTTTAAAAAAAAAAAATAGACAATCATTAGTTGTATAGAATTAGAAACTCAAACAAAAAAGAACAGTTAGCTTCTACCACCTTTGGCATTGCCATCAAGAGGAAAAGAAACTTACTCTCAACATGTAAATGAGACGGTAAGTGGGATGGATGGTGGCCTCTAAAACAAACATTAGCAAGTGAATATATGTGCAGTGGATCCCTTTTACTTCCTACCCCATCCAACTCTCTCTCTCTCTCTCACACACACACACGGCTTCTAAGTTCACTATAAGCAAAGATACAGATGCCCATCAGATGATCTTAGTTAAACAACACTAACACCATTATCCTATATTTCATGGGCACACACATCCAAGCGCTGACCCATATTCTGTATTTGGATCAGCCTAGCCTTGTCAACATGCACATCTGATGGTGGTGCATTTGGGGGGGGGGGGGGGGGGG